>NC_056739.1:649847549-649941350 GCF_019279795.1 Protopterus annectens
TCTCAGTTTTCCTGAAAGCTTTTGTTTTGTCCAAGTAGAAACGTAACTGTCTGTGTATGTCCAATGAATGCAGAAATCTCTCCCCTTTATTCTGGGGATTTGGATACAAAGTTGGCAAGTGAATAGTTTGGTTAACAGCCACACTGGATACCACCTTTGGCATAAATGAAGGGTTTGTTCTTAAAGAAACCCTGTCTTGGTGAAAAATGATGAAAGGCTCCACTGCCATAAGTGCCTGTAACTCTGAGACTCTTCGTGCTGAGGTTATTGCCAGAAGCAGAGCAGTTTTCCATGACACATTTTAATTCTGCTGAATTGGCTGGCTCAAAAGGAAGTAAAGTTAGTTTTTCCAAGACAAAATTGAGGTCCCAAGTTGGTGTTGGTGCTCTCCGGGGCAGTCTTATGTTTTTAGCCCCTCTGAGGTACTGTTTTAGTAATGGATGAGAGAAAATAGGAGGATCTGTGTTGTAATGAGCCGAGATGGCAGAGGCGTGGATCTTAATGGATGAAAAGGATAGGCCTTTGTCCAGCATCTCAGTTAAGTATTGTAATATCTGAGGAATATTTGGGACAAGAGGATCAAAGCTTTGAGCCTGGTTCCAGGCACAGAATCTCTTCCACTTTTCTGAGTAAGATTTCCTGGTGTTAGGCCTCCTGGCCTCCAAAATGACATCCATAACAGCTTTAGAGAGAGGTGTTGTCTGCTTGATTAAGGAATCTGCCATGCAGCCAGTGTTAATGTTTTGAGCTCGCTGTGCAGGATCTGATTGTTTTGTTGAGTCAGAAGATGCGGAATTTGAGGTAAAATCCATGGTGATCCTTGAGCTAAGTTCTGGGGCAATCAGGATAATTTTTGGCTTTTCTTGTCTGGCTTTTAGGAGTACCTTTGAAAGGAGAAGCAGTGGTGGGAAGGCATAAACTTTTAGGCTTTTCCAGCTGAACGAGAGAGCATCCACTTTCCATGCTTGTGTGTCGTAAGTCCTTCTGCAGAAATTCTGTAGTTGGCAATTCATTGGGGAGGCAAAAAGATCTATGTCTGGGCTCCCCCATTTTTGTGTTATGCTGAATATGTGTGGATTTAATTTCCACTCGTGAGGATCCATGAGGTTTCTGCTTAAGTCGTCTGCCAGTGTAATTTTCTTTCCTGGCAGGAACTGCGCTTGCAGATGAACTTGATAGGGTAGAGCTGTGTTCCACAAGGTCATGGCTTGTCTGCAGAGGGGATAACAATGAGTGCCTTTTTGCTTGTTTATGTACCACATAACTGTGGTGGTGTCTGTTTTTAGTAATAGTTGTCCTGGATGCAGAAAGTCCTTGAAACTTTCTGCATCCAGGACAACTATTACTAAAAACAGACACCACCACACTGTTAGGGCATTTTGTACAGCTAGCATCTCTTTTTGATTGATGTGAGGATGCATTTGGTCTGCGGCCCACTTGTCCTGAATACATTTTCCTGTCATGTGTGCTCCCCAGGCGTAATCCGAAGCATCTGTTAGTGTCTGCCTGGCTGTGGGTAGAGTGAAAGGCTGTCCCTTGTTGTGGTGATATGCCTGTGCCCACCATCAAAACTCCTGTTGTAAGCAGGGAATAAGTGGTATTACTGCTTCCAAACTGTGACAGTGTTGAGTCCAAACACTTTTTAGGTACCATTGTAATTTCCTCATATGCAGTCTGACATATGGTATTAGTATGCAGGATGCCATAAACCCCAAGGCCTGCAGAATTTTTCTTGCAGGGAGTTGGGTTTTTGTTGCCATCAATTGAAAGTACTGAGTCAGTTGTCCTTGCTTGTCTGGTGTGAGAAAAGCCATCTGGGCTGTTGTATTTAAGCTGGCACCCAGGAATATTATCTCTTGTTTTGACTTCTTTTCATTTACTGTGTACCCTAGGCAAATTAGCAATCTTTTTACAAACGCCAGATGCTTTAGAAGAATGTCCTTGCTGTCTGCTTGAATAAGGCAGTCGTCCAAGTATGGATTTATTTGAATTCCTTTTTGTCTGCAAAATGCAATTACTGGTGCCAAGTATTTTGTGAAGACCCTGGGCGCAGTAGAGAAGGCAAAGGGTAGTGCAGAGAATTGGTAATGCATTGAACCAGCTATGAATCTGAGGTATCTTCTGCAATTTTGTATGATAGGGACATGCAGGTATGCCTATTTGAGGTCCAAAGTAACAAGCCAAGCCTTCTTGCCCAGCATGGGAAGAAGCTGCTGTAGTGTCAACAATTTGAATTTCGGAACATCCAGGTAAGTGTTTAGAGTAGAAAGATCCAGTATGGGTTTCCAGGCTTTGTCCTTTCTGGGGACCAGGAAAAGTCTTGAGTAAAATCCTTGTTCCTGTTGTGGCACTTTTTGAATAGCTCTCATGTCCATGAGGGCTGTAATTTGTTTTTGTGCCTCTGTCCATTGATTTTGTGGCAGGTCTGGCATTCCTTTTAGCCTTGGTAAAGTGTGAAAGTGGAACCTGTAACCTTGAGACACAATATTCAGAACCCATTTGTCTTGTGTGATTATATGCCAATTTTGTGAAAAAAGTGCTAGTTTTCCCCCTAAGGGAGCTGCCAAAAGGTAAGTGCTTGGCATGTGAAGGGGGAAGTCACTGGGACCGTTTCCTATAAGGTTGTGACTTGTCTTCCCCTCCTTTTTGGGTTGAAGCACCCCACTGTCATGGTCTGTAACAGCCTTGGGACTGAGATCTGCCTCTTGGGCGTCTGTATCTGCCTCTTTGTGGTCTGTCTTACACTAGAAAGGACCAATTTTTTGAAGGCCAATTTCTGCTAAATCAAGGTGGCTGTAGCTGTAAGAAATCCTTCACTGTTTGCATAGATTTTGCCTTATCCTCCATTTTCTTTAACACCTATTCTGCCTTAACACCAAATAAAATATCCTGCTGTAAAGGAGCATCCAATAATTTTGCCTTAACATGATCAGGTAAACCTTGTTCTTTTAACCAAGCATGCCTTTGAATCACAGATCCTGTAACTGCTGCTCTACAAGAAGCCTCTAATGAATCAAAACCACATTGCAGAGTATGTTTTCCCACTTGTTCAGCTGCATGCAGTAAATCCTGCATTTCCTTATAGTCAGGATGTTCTGAACTTGTAAGCATTTTCTGTTTTAACAGAGACATTAAATATTGTTGGTATTTAAGCATGTGAAACTGGCAATTTAAAGCCCTCACTGCTAAAGTTGCAGAAGTGTAAACTTTCTTCCCCCATCTGTCTAATGCTCTAGAATCCCTGTCAGAGGGAACTGGATTTTTAGCCATGGAAGCCTTTACCCCTTTGGGACCCTGGGAAACAGTTTCTGGGTCAGCAACAGGGTTTTTATAAATAAATTTGTGAGAGTCAGGGACTCTGTAGTACCGGTCTGGTTTGACTGGAGCAGGGGGCAAAGAATCAGGATTTAAACTGGATTCAGAGAACACATCATCCACAATATACAACACTGACAGAATAGCAAGGGGCCTGTGCTGAGGCAATAAAAGAAAGTCTCTGAGCCTTTTCTTGGATTCTGAGTAATCCTGGCCCTCCCAGTGGAAATGCTCCCTCATGGTATGTAAAGTTTCCCCAAAAGAGTAATCCTCAGGAGGAGAGGCTGAAGGAATTGATTCTCCAGCATCGGAATCCTCATAGGGGGGTAAGGAGTATCCCTGGTCTGAAGAGGAATCAGAAGAAATGGAAACCTGGTCAGAGGAATCACAGTCTGTATCCTGCCTAGGCCTTTTATCAGGAGGGGGATGGAAACCCCTGATCAGAGTAATTAAGTCTTTGGCCATTTTGAGGATCTGTTTTTTAGGCATGGAGGCCTGTCCAGGTGAATGCTGTACTTGCTTCTTTGTCTTTAATGGAGATTTAGACTTGGCTGTAGTTTTGATGGTAAGCTGTGAAGGTCTGAAAACACCCTCAGAAGCCGATGCCTGCTCAGCAGCTCTGAACCCATCTGAGGGGTTTGTTTCCGTAGGCCCAATACCTTGAGTTTCCAGAGGCCCAGACACCTCCACGTGGGAGTCGGAGGCGGCCTGTGGCTGTGAGGTAGCTGTTGTCAGGGGCTGCATAAGCGCCTCACTGAGAACCAGCGACTGGCCTAGAAGAGACTTCATCGTCAGTTTTGGGCCTCGGATGCCTGTCCTGATCCTTGTCTTTGCGTTTTTTGTGTATTCCGGTCGTCGGCTGTTCCGATGGCATGGTATAATTGAACCTTCGGCCAAAGTAATGGCGAACAAAGTCAAACCGACGTTTAATAGTGCGCTTGTTAAATCTAGCACAAAACCGACTAGTGACGTCGTGGTCTGGGCCTAGGCATGGAATACAGTAAGAATGAAAATCCTTATGAGGTATTTGTTTCCCACAACTGCCATCGGTCTGAGGCAAGAAAAAGTTTCCCCAATGGGGTACTTAGCTTTATTGAAGACTTCGGTTCTGAAATTCGAATTGAAAATCTCAGGAGTCGGCCGACCGGCACTTGCAAACTGATTTTGATTCGGGCACTGCGCGGCAAGAAAGATTGAAGAAAATGTCGTCTGCTGCATCTTATATACCTCTGGCGCACTGACGTCAGGGAAGAAGCGGCAGCAACCGACGACGGACCAAGGCTTTGGAAATCTGGCCGACTGCGGGACCACCTGACGGCAGGATAACCCAAGTGTAATGACTGCAGCAGTGAAACACAATGAATATCTGCAGAACTGCAGTGGCAAAGCCTGCCCTGGATTTAGAGTACAGAGGCAAATGATAATGCTTTGTAAAGGTGTGAACAGAACTCCAAGTAGCAGCCTCTACAATGTCTTTGGTTGGTACTCCCCTTAGAAAGGCTGCCGCTCTGGCGGAATGAGACCTAATGCCCTTGGGCACAGGTTTACCATGGTGTAAGTAGCAGAAACGGATGCAGTGGCTTATCCACTTTGAAATTGTCTGCTTTGAAACAGCCTTGCCTTCTGATGCTGCAGCATATTGTCACTAGTAATTGCTCAGTTTTTCTTAGAGCTTTAGTCCTGCTTAAGTAGAATCTTAGCTGTCTGTGTACGTCCAAGGAATGCAGAATTCTCTCCCCCTTGTTCTGTGGATTTGGATAAAAGGTTGGCAGATGAATTGTTTGGTTAAGAGCCACACTGGAAACCCACTTAGGCATAAAAGTAGGATTTGTCCTCAGAGATACCCTGTATGAGTAAAATATGATAAAAGGCTCTACAGCCATGAGGGCTTGCAGTTCTGAAACTCTTATTGCTGAAGTAATTGCTAGTAGCAGAGCTGTTTTCCATGATAAGAACTTTATATCAGCGGTAGCAGCTGGTTCAAATGGAGGCAGGGTGAGCTTTTCCATCACATAACTGAGGTCCCATGCAGGCAATGGTGATCTTCTAGGAGGCCTTACATTTCTGGCTCCTCTAAGATTCTGCTTTAGTAAAGGATGAGAACTGATTGGTGGCTCTGTATTGTAATGAGCTGAAATGGCAGAGGCATGGATTTTAATTGATGAGAAAGATAGACCTTTGTCAAGCATCTCAGTTAAGTATTGCAATATCTGATTAATATTTGGTTCTGCTGTATCAGTTCCTTGTACTCTATTCCAAGCACAGAATCTCTCTTATTTGTCAGCATAAGATTTTCTAGTACTAGGCCTTCTGGCTTCCAAAATGACATCCATCACAGCTTTATTGAGAGGTGTTGTTTGTATGACTACATGATCAGCCATGCAGCCAGGATCAGAGTCTGTAGTTGACTGTGCAGGATCTGACTGTTTTACTGGGACAGTAGTTGCGGTCCGTGAGACAGGGTCCAAGCTGGGTATTGAGACAAGTTTGTTAGGATTGGGTACCAGTATTGGCGAGGCCAGTCCGGGGCAATTAGTATCATCTTTGGTTTCTCTTGTCTGACTTTTAGGAGGACCTTGGGGAGAAGAGGCAGAGGAGGAAAGGCGTAAACTGACAGGTTTTTCCACCTGAAGGATAGGGCGTCCACTTTCCATGCTTGTCTGTGGTAAGTCCTTGTGCAGAATCTTTTCAATTGATAATTTTGAGGAGAGGCAAATAGATCTATGTCTGGCCTCCCCCATTTCTCTGTTATCATGCTGAAGACTTGTGGATTTAGTTTCCACTTGTGAGGATCCAAAAGGTTTCTGCTTAAATCGTCTAGAGTGTTTTGTTTTCCTGGCAGGAATTGAACTTGAAGATGTATTTGGTAGGTCAAAGCTGTGTCCCACAGTGCCATGGCTAATCTGTAAAGGGGGTATGAGTGTGTGCCCCCTTGCTCGTTTATATACCACATGATTGTGGTGTTGTCAGTCTTTATCAGTAGTTGTCCTGGATGAAGTAAGTCCTTGAAGGCTATTAGGGCATTTTGAACAGCTAGCATCTCTTTCTGGTTGACATGCAGATGCATTTGTTTTTGTGACCATATGCCCTGAATGCATCTTCTTGCCATGTGGACCCCCAGGCATAATCTGATGCGTCTGTTATGGTTTGGCTGGCAGGGGGTAAAGTGAATGGCCATCCCATGTTCTGGTGACATGTCTTTGCCCACCATAGAAACTTCTGCTGCAGGCAGGGAATGACAGGAATCATTGTTTCCAGACTGTGAGAATGTTAACTCCATAAACTTTTTAGGTACCACTGAAGTTTCCTCATATGCAGTCTCGCATATGGAATCAGTAGGATGGAGGATGCCATGCAGCCCAGAGCCTGTAGAATTTGTCTTGCAGAAGTCTGGGTTTCTGTTGCCGTCAGTTTGAAGTAAGCAGTCAGTTGCCTTTGCTTGTCTGGCGTGAGGTAAGCCATCTGGGCAGTTGTATTCAAGCTTGTATCAAGGAATGTTATCTTTTGAGAGGGTTCTAGTTTTGATTTCTTTTTGTTTATTGTGTACCCTAGGCATGTTAGAAGCCTTTTCACAAACGCCAGGTGTCGAAGAAGAGTGTACTTGTTCTCTGCTTGAATGAGACAGTCGTCCAAGTAAGGATATATTTATATACTTCTTTGTCTGCAAAATGCAATTACTGGTGCCAGGCAGTTTGTAAAGACCCTGGGCACAGTAGATAAGCCAAAGGGCAGTGCAGAGAATTGGTAATGCATTAAGCCAGCCTTGAATCTGAGGTATCTTCTGCACAATTGTCTTATTGGGACATGCAGGTATGCCTCTTTTAGGTCTAAAATCACCAGCCAAGCATTCTGCCCAGCATGGGCAGAAGCTGCTGCAAAGTCAGCATTCTGAATTTTGGAATGTCCGGGTACGTGTTCAAAATCGATAAATTCAGTATTGGCTGCCAGGCCTTGTCCTTTCTCGGTACCAAGAACAGTCTTGAGTAAAAACCTTGTCCTTTTTCCTGTTCTGGTACTGTCTGAATGGCCCCCATATACATGAGGGACGTAACCTGTTTCTGTGCCTCTGCCCATTGATTTTTTAGCAGATCTGGCCAACCATTTGCCATTGGCAGTGTGTGGAAATGGAATCTGTATCCCTCTGATACGATGTTTAGTACCCACTTGTCCTGGGTTATTAACTGCCAATTCTGAGAAAAAAGTGCTAATTTTCCCCCTATGGGTGCTGCCAAAAGATAAGTGCTTGGTGTAGGCAGAGGGAAGTCATTGGGATTGTTTTCTGTAGGTTTGCACTTTATCTCCTCCAGATTTGGAGGTGGAAGCCCCCCATTGCTTTGACCTGTATGAATCTTGCGCATGGTATCTGGAACCCCTAGGGCGTCTAGATTTGCCCCTTTGAGATCTGTCTGACACAGGAAAGGACCAATTTTTTGTAGGCCAATGTCTACTGAATCTTGGTGGCTGCACTTGTAGGAAGTCTTTAACAGTTTGCATAGACTTAGCTTTGTCTTCCATTTTCTTTAAAACCTGTTCTGCCTTAATACCAAACAGAGAATCATGTTGTAAAGGTGCATAGACTTAGCTTTGTCTTCCATTTTCTTTAAAACCTTTTCTGCTTTAATACCAAACAGAGAATCATGTTGTAAAGGTGCATCTAGCTATTTAGCTTTAACATGATCATGGAAATGTTGTTACTTTAACCAGGCATGCCTCCTAATCACAGATCCAGTAACTTCGGCCTGCAGGAGGCCCGACTGCCAAGGTTGCAGATGTATAAACCTTTTTTGCCCATCTGTCCAGTGCCCTTGAATCTCTGTCAGAGGGATTAGGATTTTTTGCTGTTGAGGCCTTAACTCCCTTTGGACCCTGTGAAATAGTTTCAGGATCAGCAGCAGGGTTTCTAAATAAAAATTTATGTGAGTCAGAGACCCTGTAATATCTGTCAGGCTTACTGGGAGCCAGAGGCAAGGAGTCAGGGGTGAAGCTAGACTCCGAAAACACATCATCCACAATGTCTAAAACAGGGAGAATGGCTAAAGGCCTGTGCTGAGGGAGAAGGAAATCCCTGAGCCTCTTTTTTGATTACGAGAAGTCTTGACTCTCCAAGTGAAAATGCTCCCTCAAAGTATACAAGGTTTCTCCAAATGAATAATCCTCAGGAGGAGACGCAGATGGAGTAGACTCCTCAGCATCAGAATCCTGATAGGGAGGTATAGATAATTCCTGATCAGAAGAAATAGAAACCTGATCTGAAGATTCATAATCAGTGTCTTGCCTAGGCCTCTTATCAGGAGGGAGATGGGTACCCCTGATCAAGGTAATAAGGTCTTCAGCCATTTGATCATTTGTTTTTTTTAGGCATAGAGGCCTGTGCACGTGGCTCATGCGTCGGTTTTTAAGTTTTAGAAGTTTTTTATTTTTTATTTTTTTATTTTACATTTGTTGACCGGGCTTGTCTAGCTGGAGATATTTCCATTTTCAGTAGAGGCCCGGGGAGAAAAGCTCCACAGAGAATACATAAAGAAAAACATCATAGTGTTTGTAAGAAAGTTAGTAAAAGACAAAAAACTAAACTCTACAATTTCATATTACTTTGTATGATAAAGATACTAAATGAATTAATTACTACCACACACAGTTACAGTCCAAAAAACATTATACAAAGATAAAAAAATACTTTGTATGATAAAGATACAGGGTAGGAAGTAAGGGAAAAGAGAGCTAAGTATGAGGGAAGTTAGAAGGGGTTAGTTATAGAAAAGAGAGCAAGTGGGACAGTCAACAAGCAAAGAAGTATTAGGAAGACAAGTGGGAGTAGAAGAAGAAAGCCAAGTGGAGGATAGAGTCAGCAAGAGGTAGGAGGTAGTTTTAAAGTAGAGTATAAGTAGTGGAAAGTAAATCAGGTTTACAACAGGAGCAAAGCCAGTGATTTTAGAAGTGCTGTTTAATGTTTTGTTTGAAAAGAGGCAATGATGTAATCTTTGTTATGTTGCTAGGTAATAAATTCCATTTTGTACCTACCGAATTGGTAAAAAGGGAGTCACCAGCAGTGTTATTTGATTTTATAGAACTAGTCAAAAGTTTACTAGAAGAGCGGAGAGAGTTAAGATTATTATAGGGGATTATGAGTTGTGAGAGTATAGGGGTGTTCTTTGGTTGGTACAGTATTTTATGGGCAATAGTGAGTTGTTGGATTGCAAGATAGTTCTGAAACTCTAGCCAGCCTAGTGGTTTCAAGTTAAGACAGTGATGGGTTCTGTAGGGGTTACCTGTAGCGAAGCGAGCAATGTTATTGTAGCAGGTTGCCAATTTGGTAAGGTTGGTTTTCTTGAGGTTGGTAAAGATGGGAGAAGCATAAAGAAGAGTAGAAATAAGATGGGAGTGAGCAATCCTAGTTCTAGTTGAAGGTGTCAGAAATGGTCTAATTCGATATAAGGATCCTATTTTTCTATTGACAAGTTTTATGGAGTTGTTAATGTGTTGGTTGAAAGAGAGATTATTGTCAATTGTAATACCTAACAGTTTGGTGGTAGAGTCGGGTGAGATGACAGTGGCATTGTTGGAGGAGATGGTGAAGTTTAAGGGGGAGGTCCTAGAAGTGGGGGTGAAGAGGAGAAGTTTAGTTTTTTTAGCATTTAATAAGAGGAATCGACTGGAGAACCATGTTTCTACGGTATTAAAGATTTTTTGAGTATGAGAGATAAGTTCAGAGGTGGAAGATGCTGAGCAGATGAGTGTAGAATCATCGGCATATTGAATGCAGGTAGCTTGAGGGATTATAGTTTGAAGATCATTAATGAAGAGGGAAAAGAGAAGTGGGCCAATAACAGAGCCTTGTGGAACTCCGATAGAAACAGGCAAAAGAGAAGAAATGTGGTTATTCCAAAGAACTGCTTGTTTTCTGTTTGTAAGATAAGAATTAAACCATCTAACGGCTGGGATATCAAAAGATAGGGATTCAAGAGTATTAATTAATAGAGAGTGGTTAACCATATTGAATGCTTTGAAGAGGTCAATGAAGAGGGCAGAAGAGAGTAGGTTGTTGTTACGATTCAGATTAATAGTGTCTACAAAGGAAAGCAGGGCGGTAGTAGTACTATGATACGGTCTGAAGCCATGTTGACAGTTAGCTATAATGTTGTGAAGAGAGAGGTGTTGTACAAGCTGATGGTGGATACATTTCTCCATAATTTTGGCCAGAGGAGAGAGGAGAGCAATGGGTCTATAGTTGGAGTAGTCTATGGAGTTTCCACCTTTATGGAGTGGGATAATATGAGAGATCTTCCAGATATCTGGGATGATTCCTTCTTTGATTGTTCTATTTATGAGAATAGAAATAGGATATGCGATAACCTTGGCAGCCTTTTGTAGAAAAAGTGAAGGGAGCTTGTCAGCAGAGGGGTTACAATGTTTTAGTTTGAGAAGGAGTCTGTATATGTAAGATGTAGAGATAGTATGTAGAGAGAATTCAAGGGAAGAATTTGTAAGGTTACATGGTGGGTGTGAGTTGTTGGCATTCAGTTGTTTAGCAAGAGCTTGTATAGTTTCAGTGAAGAAAGAGTTGAAAGCATCTCAAGTTTTTTTCTGGGGTATCAGGATCAGCATTAAGTGGGGAAGGTGTTTTAGAACTTCCTGGGGAGAGGAGTCTATTGACTGAAGACCAGAAAAGTTTAGAGTTATTAAGATGAGTTTGTTGTAGTTCAAAGTAGAATTGTTTTTTGTCAGCTATTATTGCCTTTTTAGTTAGATTTCTAAGCTGGCGGAAGTGTAGAAGATCAGGGTTATTTCTGTGGGATCTCCATGTGGCCCAGACTTTATTTCTAGTGAGAATAAGTTTTTTGGTTTCATGGGAGAGCCAAGGGGCTGTATTAGATTTAATTCTAATGATACTTTCAGGAGCATGTATGTCAAGAATGGATAAAAAAGTTGAGTTAAAGTATAATACTGCATTTTCAAGAGGAAGTGTTTTTAAGGGGTTCCAGTTACATGCACTAAGTTCAGACTGAAACAGTTCTGGATTAAAATGTTTGATGGTGCGTATATTTCTTATAGTGCAGGGGTTTACACAATCAGCCTTCTCCCTTGTTATGAATGTTAAGGAGTTATCACTATCATCATCTGGCAAGGTTCCTACTTTGTAACTATCTTTGACTTTGTTTATGAGTATCCAGTCTAAAATGCTTTCTCTATTACTATGTTTGTTGAGCCTAGTAGTTGAGGTAATGGTTTGGGTAAAACCATGGAGGTTGATATGAGAAGAAGGATTATCAGCATTAATGCTATTCCAGTCTATGTTCATGTCACCTAGCATAATGGTTTCTTGGGGATATGTAGCAGATACCAAACTAAGATAATTTTCTAGGATTGGTATATTGTTACCAGGTGGTAGGTACATACATATAATATAAAGGGATTTTTTTGAATTTAATTGGAGTTTTGCAATGATTGCTTCTACCTTGCTATCTTGTGTTGGAGAGGTGGGAAGGGTAGTAATATTCAGATGATTTTTAAAAAGAATTGCAACTCCACCACCTTTGCGGTTGGGACGGTCGAGTCTGACTATATTGTAGCCTTGGGGAGTAATCTCAGTGTCTTTAGTGAAAGACTTTAGCCAGGTCTCAGAGAGGCAGAGAATATCAAATGAATGTGTGTGAAGGAGGGAATGCAGGTAGGGTATTTTGTTGTTTATGCTTTGGGTATTAAGATGTCCTATTAGGAAGGTGTTATTGAGTTTAGGTATGGATACTAGTGGAGAAGGGAAAGTAGGACCAGGGTAAGGGTGGATATCTCCAGCTTGAAGGGTAGGATTAATAGGTTTCATAGTGAGGTTACATTTTAGGAAGGTTAGTAATTTAGTTTTGTTATTAGAAGGCAAGACATGGTTGAGATGTGAGAGTCGGTGGAATTTAGGTGGTTGATAGTTAGGGGTAGAAGAAGTATATGGATATGAATTAAGTGGATTGAGAAATGTTGTAGTGTGTTTATGTGGATGGAAAGGTTGGACATAAAGTGATTTCTCATAGAAGGATAGGAGGTAAACTGAGCATAGGGTGGAAAAAAGTAGACTTGAGAGTAAAAGCTGGGTTGGCAGATATGGAAACATAGTAAGAGTAGGAGTATTAGAGAAAGATGAGAAACGTATGAGAGGAGGAAGTAGAAAGGGGTATTCTACTGTTAAGTAAAAGTATAGAAGAAATTAAGGATAAGAAAAGAGGGGATAGGAGTAAAATAGAGAAAGGAGTAAAATTTAAGTGGTAGTTATAGTGTACAAAGGAGTAGAATTTAAGAGGTAGTTATAGTGGGAGGGGTAAGTGGAAGAAACTAGAGGGAGAAATAGGTAGAATAAGTGGGAGTGTATGGTGGTGATGGGGTATGAGTGGGGGTGGGAGGGAAGTTAGAGCGGGAAGGAGAAGGATTGGAAGGTCAGAATAGGGGGTGTGTCCAGGGAGCTATAAGGTTAGGACCCCGGGGGGTGGGTGGGAATTGGGGGTAGGGAGGAGCAGAGTGATCCCGCAGGGCGAACGGAGCGGGTTGTAACAGGTAGTAAAATGGCTTGACAAGAAACAATCAGTAGAGCTGGATACTAAGGATAAGTTAGGTAAGTCAGGAGTAGGTAAGAGCAGAGATAAGTAAGGAGTCTGTGGAATAGGTGGTTGTAGACAGTAGTAGTGAAGGGTGAGGAGAGAGTATAAAGGTGTGGTCTGGGAGATCCAAAATGTCAGTTAAGGAAACAAGAGAGCAGAAGGTAAATCAAAAGGTGAAAGCTGGGTTAAGGGTGCCACCTAGTGGCCGGGTCTTCTATTGCAGGTGAGTTAGAGAGGGAGTTAGCTGGGTGTAGAACTGGGAGGGGGTGACTGCAAGTAATAGGGGTTGCTGTGTAGGTTAGGAGGTAATGTTAAGAGAGGGAGGTAGAGACTGCTGGCTGACCTGGCCTAAAGCCTGCGTTAGATCCCCTAAAGGGTTTAGTACAATGGTTTACAATGTTACTAGCAGGATATAGAGACCAACAACATACTTTCTTATCATCTTGAAACAGGATGCAGGGAAATTAGGCTGTGAGATGCCACTGCAGGGATTCTGATAGGGTTCTTTCCACAAGGCAAGTTGGTTTCAAGAGACTAGTGCGGGAATAGCACAGGAAGAGTATGGTACTGAGAGGAGAGAGAAGAGACAAAGTGGTGTGGGGAAAAAAAGAGTTAGCACATGTTAAGGTAGGACTGGTACTATTTCACAATAGTTAACATAAAAACATAACATATATAGCGAGCATGTAAATATTCCCTTAAGAGTAGCAGCAATAGACATTACATTTAAACCAGCAGTTCAGCAAATTAATACTGTAGCAGGACACAGTTTTCAGGCTCAGTAGGACTATCATCCACATTTAAGATGTAAGCTATAAACATACCCTATTCATTAATAGCAGCCATTAAAACCAGCAGTTCTAAATCAAACAATAATATAGCTGGGCCTTGTTTATAGGTTCAGCAGATCTATCATCACATTTGAGACATAATGTATGTTAAGAAAGTTACCACAATAAAACACAATACAGCAAAAAATATCTAGGAAAAAACACTGCCAGACTATGGAGGTATGGAATGCAGCAGTTAAGTAGGGATAACACCATGAGAGATGCAAGAGTTTATGATAGGCGACCGGGTCCCTTAAGAGGTAAGGAAGCACTTAAAATTGTAATGCGAGTATGCCAGCATTAGCGATTCAGCTCTTGGAACTATTCTGAGGTAGTGTATGGCTAAGGTACCCAGTGTGGTTAACATTGAAGTATGTCAGCTAAAATAAGCATCTAAAGGAAAAATAGTATGCAGCAGACAACCAGGCAGATACCCAATTGAGTTTGTAATTGCGACTGTTACAAAAGTTGCTTTTGTCTTTGGTTTTGCAGCTGTCGTCGGTTTGATATACAAATGCTGAGGTCTGAATACACCCTCAGAAGCCGGTGCCTGCTCAGCGACTCCGGACCCATCCGAGGGAGATACATCCGTCGGTCCAATACCATGAGTATCTTGCGGCATGCCGGACTCCACATGGGTGTCGGTAGAGGCCTGCGACTCGAATGTAGCAGGCATCAGGGGCTGCGAAAGCGCCTCACTGAGTACCGGCGAACCGGCAAGTGGCTTAGGAGAAGCTTTGTCATCGGTTTTGGATCTCGACTGCCTTTCTCTGTCCTTTTCTTTGCATTTTTTATATATTCCAGTATTCGGATTGCTATCCGACGACATTTCTAGGTAGTCAAATCTGTTTCCAAAATACTTTGATGCAAAAATATACCGATGCTTAGTAGTGCGTTGGTTAAATCTAGCACAAAACTGACAGCCAGGCATGTGGTGATCAGGGCCTAGGCAAGGAATACAGTATAAATGCAAATCCTTATGAGGTATTTGCTTCCCACAAGTAATACAATTATTAACTTTTTCTGACATCGGTAAAAAGCAAGAAAAAAAGTTTCCCCAATGGGGTACTTAGCTTTAGTGAAGACTTTAGTTCTGAAACTCAAACTCGAATATTTCAGTAGTCGGCCGACCGGCACGTGCAAAATGCTTCTGCTTCGGGCACTGCGCTGCAAGAAAGACTAAAAGGAAATGGTATCGGCTGCATGTTTTACACCCCTGACGACCTGACGTCATGGAAGAGGAGACAGCATCTGACACAGGACCCACGACTTTGGAATTCAGGCCGACTGAGGGCAACCTGCCAGCAGATTACCCAAATGTATTAAGTGCAACAGTGAAACACGAACAACAATATTTAGAAGCAAAAATATACAGACGTTTAATAGTGCGTTGATTAAATTTAGCACAAAACCGACAGCAAGGTATGTTGTAATCAGGGCCTAGGCAAGAAATATAGTACAAATGAAAATCCTTATGAGATATTTGCTTCCCACAAGTAATGCAATTATTAACTTTTACTGACATCGGTAAGGAGCAAGAAAAAGTTTGTGAGAATGGCTGCCCCTTGTTTTGGTGACGAGCCTTTGCCCACCATCGAAATTTCTGTTGTAGGCATGGTATTAGAGTAATCATTGTTTCCAGACTGTGGCAGTGTTGTGTCCTGACACTTTTTGGGTACCACTGAATTTTCCTCATATGCAGTCTTGCATATGGAATTAGTAAGATGCAGGATGCCATGAAGCCCAAAGCCTGCAGAATTTTTCTTGCAGATAACTGGGCTTTTGTTGCCATTTCCTTGAAGTAGGTAGTCAGTTGCCTTTGTTTGTCTGGAGTGAGAAGCCATCTGGGCAGTTGTATTTAAGCTTGCACCCAGGAATATTATCTCTTGAGAGGGTACTAGTTTTGATTTCTTTTTGGTGACTGTGTACCCTAGGCATGTTAAAAGTCTGGTCACAAAAGTCAGATGCTGTAGTAAAATGTCCTTGTTCTCTGCTTGTATGAGGCAGTCATCCAAGTAAGGATATATTTGTATTCCTCTTAGTCTGCAGTAAGCAATTACTGGTGCCAGGCACTTTGTGAAGACCCTGGGCGCAGTAGATAAGCCAAAGGGCAGTGCAGAGAATTGGTAATGCTTTGAGCCAGCCTTGAATCTGAGGCATCTTCTGCATGATTGTCTGATTGGGACATGCAGGTATGCCTCTTTTAGGTCTAAAGTCAGAGCCAAGCCTTGCTGCCCAGCATGGCAGAAGCTGCTGTAAGGTCAACATCTTGAATTTTGGTATATCCAGGAAAGTGTTTGAATAGATAGGTCCAGTATTGGTCTCCATGCTTTGTCCTTTCTGGGTACGAAGAACAGTCTTGAGTAAAATCCTTGTCCCTGCTCTTGCTGTGGCACTTGTTGAATTGCCCTCATGTCCATGAGAGCAGCGACTTGTTTTTGCGCCTCTGCCCACTGATTTTTTGGCAGGTCTGGCCAACCATTTGTCTTTGGCAGGGTATGGAAATGAAACTTGTAGCCTTGTGACACTATGCCTAGAACCCATTTGCCCTGGGTTATAATGTGCCAATTTCGAGAAAAAAGTGCTAGTTTTCCCCCTAAGGGTGCTTCCAGAAGATAAGTGCTTGGTGCAGGCAGGGGGAATGTCATTGTGACTGTTTCCTGTATGGTTGTGATTTGTCTTCTCCACTTTTGGAAGTAGAGGCACTCCACTGCTTAGACCTGTAGGAACCTTGCACCTGGGATCTGCCTCTAGGGTGTCTGGATCTGCCCCTTTGGGCCCTGCCTGACACTGAAAAGGACCAATTACTTGTAGGCCAGTGTCTGCTAAACCTAGGTGGCTGTACCTGTAAGAAATCCTTGACAGTTTGCATAGATTTTGCTTTGTCCTCCATTTTCTTTTACACCTCTTCTGCCTCAACACCAAACAAGGTATCAGGTTGTAAAGGAGCATCTAATAATTTTACTTTAACATAGTCAGGCAGATTTTGTTCCTTTAACCAAGCATGCCTTCTAATGACAGAGCCCATAACAGCGGCCCTGCAGGAGGCCTCCAGAGAATCAAACCCATATTGCAAAGTATGCTTTCCAACTTGTTCAGCTGCATGCAATAAATCCTGCATTTCTTTGTTTTCTACACATTCAGTATTTGCCATCATTTTCTGTTTCAGCAGTGTCATGATATATTGCTGATATTTGAGCATATGAAACTGGCAATTTAAAGCCCTTATAGCCAAAGTAGCAGATGTGTAAATCTTTTTTCCCCATCTATCCAGTGCCCTAGAATCCCTGTCAGAGGGGGTAGGGTTTTTGTTGTAGAAGCCTTGACCACTTTCGGACCCTGTGAAATAGTTTCTGGGTCTGCAGTAGGGTTTTTGAAAAGGAATTTATGAGAGTCAGGGACCCTGTAGTATCTGTCAGGCTTAACAGGAGCTGGAGGTAAAGAGTCAGGGGTCAGACTTGACTCCGAAAACACAATCTACAATGTAACACAGGTGGAATAGCTAGAGGCCTGTGTTGAGGAAGTAAAAGGAAGTTTCTGAGCCTTTTCTTAGATTCTGAAAAATCTTGGCTCTCCCAGTGGAAGTGCTCCCTCATGGTATGCAAGGTTTCCCCAAAAGAGTAGTCCTCAGGAGGAGAAGCTGAAGGAATTGATTCGTCAGCATCAGAATCCTCATAGGGAGGAAGAGAATAATCCTGATTAGAAGAGGAATCAGAGGAAATGGAAACCTGATCTGAAGATTCATAGTCTGTCTCTTGCCTAAGCCTCTTATCAGGAGGGGGATGGCAACCCCTAACCAAGGTAATTAAGTCTTCGGCCATTTTGAGCATCTGTTTTTTGGGCATGGAGGCCTGTCCAGGAGAATGCTGTACTTGTTTCTTTGTCTTTAGAGCTGCTTTAGTCTTTGACTTAGAAGTTGAAGTTGGTTTTACATATAACTGTGTAGGCCTGAAAACACCCTCAGAAGCAGATGCCTGCTCAGCGGCTCCGGACCCATCTGTAGGAATAGTTTCCGAGTGTCCAATACCTTGAGTTTCCAGCGGCCTAGTCAGCTCCACGTAGGACAACTAGCAACATCGTGGTCAGGGCCTAGGCAAGGAATACAATAAGAATGAAAGTCCTTATGAGGTATTTGCTTCCCACAAGAAATACAATTCTTAATTTTTTCTGACATCGGTCTGGAACAAGAAAAATGTTTCCCTAACAGGGTACTTAGCTTTTAATGAATACTTCAGATCTGAAACTCGAACATGAAAATCTCAGGAGTCGGCCGACCGGCACTTGCGAACTGCTTCTGCTTTGGGCACCATGTGGCAAGAAAGACTGAATAAAATGGCATCGGCTGCATCTTTTATACCCCTGACGACCTGACGTCAGGGAAGAGGTGACAGTAACCGATGCAGGACCCAAGACTTTGGAATTCAAGCCGACTGAGGGCAACCTGCCAGCAGGATAACCCAAATGTAATGACTGCAACAGTGAAACACGAATAACATCAAAGTTAAGGTCCCAGGCAGGGGTTGGAGCTCTTCTGGGTGTTCTCAAGTTTTTTGCCCCTCTGAGATACAGCTTGAGCAGAGGATGAGAGAAGAGGGGAGGTTCTGTGTTACAACAGGCTAAAACAGCTGAGGCGTGGATTTTAATGGAGGAAAAAGACAGACCCTTGTGAAGCATCTCAGTTAAGTACTGCAAAATCTGAGGTAAACTGGGCGCTGCTGTGCTCATCCCTAGAGATTGGTTCTAGGCACAGAATCTTTTCCATTTGTCAGCATAAGATTTTCTAGTATTAGGTCTCCTTGCCTCCAAGATGACATCCATCACAGGTTTGCTGAGTGATAAGGGTGAATTTAAGTGATTAACCAGGCTGCAAGGTTCAATGCTGGAAGCTGAGGGTGCAGAATTTGGTTCTCCTGCTGAGACAGCAAGGAAGGGGTCGGAGGCAGGTGCCATGGAGATAACAAACACACTGCGCAGGATTGGTTACCAGTGCTGGCGCGGCCATTCTGGAGCAATCAAGGTCATCCTTGGTTTGTCCTGTTTGACTTTTAGTAGAACCTTGGAGAGAAGAGGCAGTGGTGGAAAGGCGTAGACTGATAGGTTTTCCCAGCTGAAGGACAGAGCATCCACTTTCCAGGCTTGTTTCTGGGGAGTCCTTGTGCAAAACTTGTCCAACTGGTAGTTCTGGGGGGAGGCAACTAGATCTATGTCTGGGCTACCCCATTCACTTGTCAACATGATGAAAATCCTTGGTCCAGTTTCCACTTGTGTGGGTCCATGAGGTTTCTGCTTAGTCCGTCTGCCAGTGTATTCAATTTTCCTGGCAGGAATTGAGCTTGTAGGTGCAACTGGTAGCTCAAGGCTGTGTTCCACAATGCCATGGCTAGTCTGCAGAGGGGGTAGGAATGTGTACCCCCCCTTGCTCGTTTATGTACCACATAACCATGGTGTTGTCTGTCTTTAACAGTAGTTGTCCTGGAAGAATGTAGTCCTTGAATGCTGTAGCTTTCTGTACAGCTAACATTTCTTTTTGATTGATATGTAGGTGCACTTGGTTTGGGTTCCATTTGCCCTGAATGCACTTCCCTGGTGCATCTGTAGTCAGGGTTTGGGCGGCAGGGGGTAGTGTGAATGGTATTCCCTTGTTTTGGTGGCAAGCCTCTGCCCACCATAGGAACTCCAGGTGTAGGCAAGTTATGATAGGAATCATTGTTTCCAGGCTGTGACACTTTGTAGATACCACTAGTTTCCTCATATGCAGTCTTGCATATGGAATTATAAGAATGCAGGAGGCCATGAAACCCAAGGCTTGCAGTATTTGTCTTGCAGATAGCAGGGTTTTTGTGGCCACTTGTTTGAAGTAAGGTGCTTTTCTGGCATGAGGAAAGCCATCTGGGCAGTTGTATTCAAGCTTGCACCTGGAAATGTAATTTGTTGACAGGGTACCAGTTGTGATTTCTTTTCGTTTATAGTGTACTCCAGACAAGTTAGAATCCTTTTCACAAACACCAGATGATTTAAAACTATGCCCTGGTTTTCTGCCTGAATTAGACAATCATCCAGGTATGAATATATTTGGATATTTCTTTGCCTGCAAAATGCAATAACTGGAGCCAGGCACTTTGTGAATACCCTGGGTGCTGAAGACAAGCCAAATAAAAGGAAGTCTCTGAGCCTTTTCTTGGATTCTGAGTAATCTTGGCTCTCCCAGTGGAAATGCTCCCTCATAGTATGCAGGGTTTCCCCAAAGGAATAATCTTCAGGTGGAGAGGCTGAAGGAATAGATTCTTCAGCATCAGAATCCTCATAGGGAGGAAGAGAATATTCCTGGTCAGAAGAGGAATCAGAGGAAATGGAAACCTGATCTGAAGATGCATATTCTATCTCTTGCCTAGGTCTCTTATCAGGAGGGGGATGGGAACCCCTGGGTCTTCGGCCGTTTTAAGCATCTGTTTTTTAGGCATGGAGGCCTGTCCAGGAGAATGCTGTACTTGTTTCTTTGTCTTTAGAGCTGCTTTAGTCTTTGCCTTTGAAGCTGAAGTTGGTTTTACATATAACTGTGTAGGCCTGAAAACACCCTCAGAAGCCAATGCCTGCTCAGCGGCTCCGGACCCATCTGAGGGAATAGTTTCCGAGTGTCCAATACCTTGAGTTTCCAGCGGCCTAGTCAGCTGCATGTGGGAGTCGGAAGCAGCCTGTGGCTCTAAGGTAGCGGGCATCAGGGGCTGCGAAAGCGCCTCACTGAGAACCGGGGAAATGCCTAGCAGAAGCCTCATCGTCGGTTTTGGATCTCTGGTACCTGTCCTATTCTTTGCGCTTTTTATAAACTCCGGTAGTCAGTTGCTCTGACGGCATTATATAGTTAAATCTTCTGCCAAAATAATGAAATGCAAAATCGTACCGACGCTTAATAGTGCATTGGTTAAATCTACCACAAAACCGACAACTAGCAACGTTGTGGTCAGGGCCTAGGCAAGGAATACAGTAAGAATGAAAATCCTTATGAGGTATTTGCTTCCCACAAGAAATACAATTATTAACTTTTTCTGACATAGGTCTGAAGCAAGAAAAAAGTTTCCCCAACGGGGTACTTAGCTTTAATGAAGACTTCGGATCTGAAATTCGAATCTGAAAATCTCAGGAGTCGGCCGACCGGAACTTGCAAACTGCTTTTGCTTCGGGCCCCGCACGGCAAGAAAAACTGAAGAAAATGGTGTCGGCTGCATCTTTTATACCCCCCGCGCACTGACGTCAGGGAGGAGGCAAAGTACAGTTTTGTACCTACCATAAATGTAGATGTCCGATAGGAATGCATCTGCAGTCTTTACAAATGGGTTGTCCTGTCGTCAGGCAGCCCTTCGGTCGGCCGGATTCCAAAGTCTGGGTCTGGCTTCGGCTGGTGTCGCACTTCACCCAACGTCATTGCGGCAGTTCTTCGGTTATAAAGGCATCAGCCGACGCCATTTTCCTCAGTGTTTCTTGCCCCAGATGCCCTCTTGGATGGCTAAATTTGGATAAATGCCAAAGTTTCCAAATAGTAGAGAGCAAACACACAAAATAAGCATGTATGTACATATATACAAACAAATACACCATAATAGATCCCCCCCAAGCTAGCTGAAGATTGGCAAATACCCTAGGAGTACCTCAGAGGGGAAGGAGGGTGGGTAATCCTGACTGCAGATGCATTCCTATCGGACATCTACATTTATGGTAGGGACAAAACTGTACTATGTCCTTCAAGGATGCATCTGCAGTCTTTACAAATGGGTAGAATACCATAGCTAAACTAGGGGAGGAGGAAATGAGTAGAGATTATGGTGTAGTTAGGATCCCTTGCAAAACAGCAGTGGCAAAACCAGCACGGGATCTAGAGTATAGAGGTAAATTATAATGCTTGGCAAATGTATGCACGGAGGTCCAAGTAGCAGCCTCTATAATGTCCTTGGTAGCCACTCCTCGTAAGAAAGCTGTGGTAGTGGCTGTAGCCCTTGTGGAGTGAGGCCTGATGTTCTCTGGAGTTTTCTTTCCATGGCAGGAGTAACAAAATCTAATGCAATTTCCTATCCTTTTGGAGATTGTCGGTTTTGAAATTGGTTTTCCTTCCTTTCCTGTTGCATATGCTACCAGAAGCTGGTCAGTTTTTCTATTGGTTTTTGTCCTGTCCAGGTAGTAGCGTAACTGTCTATGTACATCCAAGGTATGTAAGAGCCTTTCTCCCCTGTTCTGTGGGTTGGGGAAGAATGTAGGAAGGTGGATAGCCTGATTTAAAGAGACTCTGGATACCACCTTAGGCATAAATGTAGGATTTGTTCTCATGGACACTATCTTGATGGAAGATCAGGAAGGGTTGCACTGCCATTAATGCCTGTAGTTCAGAGACCTTTCTTGCTGAAGTTATTGCCAGCAGGAAAGCAGTCTTCCAGGATAAGTATTGTAATTCTGCTGTTGCTGCTGGTTCGAAAGGGGGAAGTGTCAGTTTTTCTAGCACAAAGTTCAAGTCCCATGCTGGCAATGGAGGTTTCCTGGGAGGTTTTACATTTTTAATTCCTCTCAGAAACTGTCTGAGCAGAGGATGCGAGAAGACAGGAGGATCCAAGCTGTATTCTGCTGAAATAGCTGATGCATGTATCTTGATGAAAGAATAGGACAGGCCTGTATGGAAGAGTTCCGCCAAGTACTCCAGGATGTTGGCTATGTTCACCAGTGTCACATCTTGCCCCTTTGCAGTACTCCAGATGAGATATCTTTTCCATTTTGCTGCATAATTCTTTCTTGTTGAAGGTCTACGAGCCTCCAGGATTATGTCTTTAACCCTTTGGGATAAATTTGGGTTAATTGCTGTTATGTAATGTTCCAGGCAGTTAGCTGCAGAGTTTTCAGGTTTGGATGCAGGATGTTGTAGTTGTTCTGTGTTAACAGTAATGGGATCAGGGGCAGTGTCCATATTTGTTCCCGGGACATGCTCCTCAGCAATGGATACCAATGTTGTCTTGGCCAGTCTGGAGCTATCAGAATGATCCTCGGACGTTCCTCTTTGATCTTCAGAAGCACCTTGTGCATCAAAGGAAGTGGTGGGAATGCGTATGCTATCAGGCTTTTCCAACTGAAAGATAGGGAGTCCACCTTCCAAGCAAGTGGGTGGTACGTCCTTGTGCAGAATTTCTTTAGCTGATGATTGAGTGGGGATGCAAAAAGTCTATTTGTGGTAATCCCCATTCTCTTGTGATAGCTTTGAAGATGTCCGGATGCAGCATCCATTCGTGGGCATCTGTTGTAGTTCTGCTTAATATGTCTGCTAGAATGTTTTCCTTCCCTGGTACATAAATTGCCTGTAACTGAATGTTGTAGCTCAGAGCCACATCCCATAGGTCCAGTGCCAGCCGGCATACAGGATATGAGTGTGTGCCTCCCTGTTTGTTGATGTACCACATAACTGTGGTGTTGTCTGTCCTTATCATCAACTGACCTTCTTGGATAAAAGGTCTGAATGCCTGGATTGCCAATTTTACTGCCATCATTTCCTTTAGATTTATGTGCAGGTGCAGCTGGTCTTGAGTCCATAGGCCTTGAATGCACTTGCCCAGCATGTGTGCCCCCCAACCGAGGTCTGAGGCATCTGTCGTGATGGTTTGTCTTGGTTGACTTTTGCAGAAGGGCAATCCTGTGTTTGATTGGCAGGCCTGAGCCCACCATAGGAACTCTTGCTTCAGGCATGGGATCATCGGAATTTTGGTTTCTAGGCTGTGCTTGTGCTGGGACCATAAATTCTTTAGGTACCACTGTAGCTTTCTCATATGCAGCCTGGCATGAGGGACCAGTATTATGCAGGATGCCATGAAGCCTAGAGCTTGTAGCACTTTTCTTGCAGTTAGATGGTTCTGCTTTGTTAATGCCAAGAAGTAGAGAGGAAGTTGCTCTTTTTTTTCTGCAGTTAGAAATGCCATTTGTTTTGATGTGTCCAGTTCTGCACCCAGAAAGGTTATTCTTTGGGATGGAATCAGCCTTGACTTTTTTGTATTGACTGTATATCCCAGGGCTTGCAGCAGGTAAATGACTCTTTGTAAGTCTTCTGTTAGTTTGATTTTGTTGTCCGCTTGTATCAGGCAGTCGTCCAGGTAGGGATAGATTTGAATCCCCTGAAGTCTGCAATGAGTGATTACTGATGCCAGGCATTTCGTGAACACTCTGGGTGCAGTAGATAAGCCAAAGGGCAATGCTGAGAATTTTTAATGCTCTGATCCTGCAAGAAATCTGAGGTATCTTCTGCAAATTGGTCTTATGGGGACGTGCAGGTATGCCAAGCCAAGACTCCTTGCCCAGCATGGGAAGAAGCTGCTGTAGGGTCAGCATTTTGAATTTTGGAACAATGAGGAATGTGTTTAAAGCGGACAGGTCTAGAATAGGCCTCCATTTGTTTTCTTTTCTTGGTACCAGGAAGAGTCTGGAGTAAAATCCCTTTCCTTGCTCCATAGATGGTACCTTTTCCACAGCTCTCAATCTTAATAATTGAGATATTTGCTTTAGAGCTTCTGTCCTTTGAGTAGGTGGTAGGTTTGGCATTCCTCTCTTTCCTGGTAGAGTATGGAAATGGAACCTGTAACCTTGGTCTATAGTTTGCAAAATCCATTTTTCTCTTGTAATGCAATGCCAGTTCTTTGAAAATAAGGTTAGCTTTCCGCCTAAGGGTACTTCTAGTTGTTCCCTGGTAGGCGGTGCCATCGCCAAGTCACTGTGATTGAGTTGTTGTAGTGGTGCTGGCTGTATCCGTGCCTCGCTGGTTGTTACCTTGCCACTGGCGTCCCCTGTAGGCACCCCTGGATTGGTTTCTGCCTCTAGAGCGCCTATTCCTGCCTCTTTGTGCCTTAGAGGAGTCCGGAAAGGACCAATTCTTGGAGGGCCAGTTCCTGCTAAACCTTGGAGGTTGAACTTGTAAGAAATCTTTCACTGTTTGTACAGATTTTGCCTTCTCTTCCATCTTTTTTAGTACCTGCTGTGCAGGGGAACCAAATAAATTGACCTTGTCCATAGGTGCATCCAAAAGCTTAGATTTTAGGTGGGAGGTTGGCATAATGGTTAAGGTGTTTACCTTACAAGCACAAGGTGCAAGGTTTGATTCTCACATGGGGTAATTGGCTAGGTTTAAAATGGCCCACAAGGGCAGTTAGCCTAGTATGAATCTATGAAAATCTATGAATTTGACATGGTCTGGTAATGCCTGTTCTTTCAACCATGCATGCCTCCTGATAACTGTGCCAGTCATGGCTGATCTAAAGGAAGCCTCCAGTGCATCATAGCCACATTTTAAAGAATGGTTACTAACCTGCTGTATGTTATGTACCATTTCTTGAACATACTTTTTATCTAAAGATTCTTCAGAGGACAGCTTTTTAGTCAACTGGTCAAGCATAAACTCTTGATATTGAATCATATGAAATTGGCAGTTCAAAGCTCTAGCTGACAAAGTAGCAGAAGTGTAAACTTTTTTACCCCATCTCTAAGGACCTGGATTCCCTTTCAGAGGGAGGGTTTTAGTAGAAGTAGCTGCTACAGCTTTAGGACCCTGGGAGATAGTCTCTGGATCTGCAAAGGAGCCTTATATAAATGGTGATGAGTGTCCGGGACCCTGTAGAACCTATCGGGCTTAGCAGGAGCCGGAGGTAATGAATCAGGAGCAGTGCAAGCATCATTAAATGCATCATCAACAACAGAAAGAACTGGAGGTATAGCTAAAGGCCTATGCTGTGGCAAATGTAGAAAGGTCCTAAGCCTTTTCTGGAGTCTGAGAAATCTTGGCCCTGCCACTGAAATTGTTCCCTCATAGCATGCAAGGTTTCCCCAAAGGAAAATTCCTCAGGAGGAGAGGCTGAAGGGATGGACTCTTCAGCATCAGAGTCTTCGTAAGGAGAATAAGAAGCCTCAGGAGGGTCTGTATGTTCTGAGTCATCAGAGGAATCATCTGTGGATACTGGCTCAGGGGCTCTGCTCTAGGCCTCTTTTCTGGAGGAGGGAGAGGCCCTGTCTGGATGAGGCTGGGCTCCACGAATTAAAGAGATGAGATCCTCAGCCAAAGAAAGCATATGGGAGCTGGTGCTGGGCCTGTGAGAGGGGGGCTTGGCAGGCACAGATTTTGATGCTTTGGCTGCTTTAGCCCTGGCAAAGGCCTTAATAGACATAGCTGCAGGAGGCCTAGCAGCTCCACGTGCAGGGGTTGAAATATCCAGGGAATGGTGTCTGATAAATCCTGTGAAACCGCAACAGAAGGTTGGATTTCAGAAGCCGCTTCTACCAGGTTAGAAGGGCCTCGGTAGAAGGCATGATTTCGCTGAAGAAAGAACCGTTTGCTCGGTTTCGCCGAAACCGAGACACTCTGGTTTGCTTAACCGCGGTTTCGCCGAAACCGCGGACCGCGAGTGTCGGTCCTTTTCTTGCTTTTTGGTAATTTGTGAGTCGGAGGATCCGACGGCATAATATAGGCAAAATCGAGCCGAAAATCTGTTCAGCAAACTCCGACCCGGCGCCTAAGCGTCCGTCGGTTAAAAGAAGCACAGGCTAGACAAGCTGCTACGCCGTGGTCTGGGCCTAAACAATGTATGCAATAGGAGTGGAAATCTTTATGAGGTATTTGTTTCCCACAAGATAAACAGTTATTCACTTTCTCTGACATCGGCTGAGGCAAGAAAGAGTCCCCAACGGGGTACTTAGCTTTTTAGAAGTCTTCGGTAATATTCGTAGTAGTAATCTCTGGATCTGACCGACCGCACTTGCGAACAGCTTCTGCTTGGGCACCACGGCAAGAAAGACTGAGGAAAATGGCGTCGGCTGATGCCTTTATACCCGAAGAACTGCCGCAATGATGTCGGGTGAAGTGCGACACCAGCCGAAGCCAGACCCAGACTTTGGAATCCGGCCGACCGAAGGGCTGCCTGACGACAGGACAACCCATTTGTAAAGACTGCAGATGCATCCTTGAAGGACATCAGCAACCGCCGCCGGACCTAGACTTTGGAACTCAGGCCAACTGCGGGTAGCCTGCCAGCAGGATAACCCAAATGTAATGACTGCAACAGTGAAACACGATAAACATCTGGGGTTTTTGCTGTGTCTCGGTTTGGCTTGAGAGGACCTGAAAGGGACTGGAAAGGACCAATTCTTAGTAGGCCAGTGCCTACTGAACTTTGGAGGTTGCACTTGTAAAAAAATCTTTAACAGCTTGCATACATTTAGCTTTATCTTCCATCTTATTAAGAACTTCTTCAGCCTTGTTGCCAAACAGGTGGTCCTGATTTAAAGGAGCATCCAACAATTTAGCTTTAACATGATCAGGCAAAGATTGCTCCTTAAGCCAAGCATGCCTTCTAAGCACTGACCCAGTAACAGCAGCCCTGCAAGAGAGTAAATCTTTAATTGCAAAAGTTTATTTCCAACTCATTTTCTGTTTATGCATTAAAATAATATAAATGTTGATATTTTAATTTATGAAAAGATCAAAATTTTTCATTTTAAAGCAGTCCAATCCAATGCTAGCAATATTTTAACATATGAATATGGCAATTTAAGCTCTCTATACTTAGGATAGGATTTTTGCAGTAGAAGCCTTTAATGCACTTTGGGCCCCTGAGAAAATCTATCGACCTGCAACAGAATTTTGTTAAAGTGTGTAAAAGAAAAGAAGCAGAAAATCCTCAGGAGCAGGGAATGGAATCCTCTGCGTAGAGATCCTCATAGTAGGCGAAAGTCAGGAATCAGGTCATTGATTAGAAGATTCATAGATTCATAATCTCTTAGAGCTCTTAGAGGACAAATGAGGGGTTGACAACCCCTGATTAGAGTGATTATTTCTCATTTGTTTTTTTCATTTGTTTTGGACATAGGGGGCCTCCAGGGGCCTTTTTTTTGATTTTAGACATGGATTGGTGTCAACAGCCCAGGCGTGTCGTTTAATATTTAATATAAGTCTGTATTTTGAATACACCTCAAAAGCGGTGCCTGCACAGCGGGCGACGATCCAAGGTAGAGACATCCACGGGTTTGCAGGTAAGCTTCCTTTAAAAGTCTAAGGTTGCCAACCAGGCATCTTTGCCTAGCATAGGAAGCAGCTGTTGAAGTGTTAGCATTTTGAATTTTGGGATTACCAAAAAGGTGTTTGGAATAGAAAGGCCCAGAATAGGATGCCAGGAGCTGTCTTTTCTGGGTACCAGGAAATGTCTGGAGTAAAAACCTTGCCCCCTTTCTTCTGCTGGCACATGCTGAATAGCCCTGATACATAGAAGGGAGAGAAACTGCTGTTGAGTCTCTTCCCACTAATTTGGGGGAAGGTCTGGCCAACAGTTAGGGGTTGGGGTAAGGTGTGGAAGTGGAATCTGTATCTTTGGAAAAACTATTTAAAACCCATTTGTCCTGGGTAATGAGTTCCCAGTTTTTTGCATGCAGGGTGATCTTTCCCCCTAAGGGGGCAGGCAGTTGAGCATGGCTTGGAAGTTTTAAGGTTAAGTCATTGTGACATTTTTCCATAGGGTGGAGTCTTTCTACTTCCAGCTTTGGAAGTGGGAGCCCCCCACTGCTTTGGCCTGTGAGTACCTTGAGACTGTAGCCTAGGTGGTCTGCTGTTCCTGGGTTTGGACTGAGAAGGCCTGGAAGAGACAGGAAAGGACCAGTTCTTAGAAGGCCAATGCCTAACTACATCTGGGAGGCTGTACCTGCAAGAAATCTTTAACCGTTTGTATAGATTTAGCTTTTTCCTCAATCTTTGTAAGGACTTCTACTTTGTTGCCAAACAGGCGGTCTTGGTTTAAGGCGGAATCCAGTAATTTAGCTTTAACATGATCTGGCAAATTTTGCTCCTTAAGCCAAGCACTGCAAGAAATTACCAACTTGTTCAGCAGAATGCATTAACATCCTGTAATTCTTTATTTTCAGCACAGTCCAGAATCAACATCATTTTCTGTTTAAGTAGGTCCATAATATGCTGCTGATACTTTAACATACGAAACTGGCAGTTTAAGGCCCTAATGGCCAAAGTAGCATAAGTGTATACCTTCTTACCCCATCTGTCCAAGTCCCTGGAATCTCTATCAGAGGGGATAGGCATTTTTGGCAGTAGTAGCCTTAATGCCTTTAGGTCATTGGGAAATGGTCCCTGGGTCTGCAGTAGGATTCTTGAAGAGAAACTTGTGAGAGTCAGGTACTCTGTAATACCGGTCAAGTTTCCTGGGAGCTGGAGGTAAAGTGCCTGGGGTCAGGCTAGATTCCAAGAAGGCATCATTTACAATGACCAGGACAGGAGGGATAGCTAAAGGCCTGTGTTGAGGGAGGAGAAAAAATTCCCTAAGCCTCTTTTTGGAGTCAGAGTAATCCTGGCTTTCCCAGCGGAAATGCTCCCTAAGTGTGTGCAAGGTTTCACCAAAAGAAAACTCTTCTGGAGGGGAAGCAGAGGGAATGGAATCCTCGGCATCAGAATCCTCATAGGTAGATAAGGGCAAATCCTGGTAATCAGAAGAAACAGAAATTTCAGAATCCTGATCAGAAGAATCAGAAGGAAAATCCATTCTAGGTCTCTTATATGGAGAAGGCTGGCTTCCCCTAATTAAAGTAATAAGGTTTTCAGCCATTCTTATCTGTTTTTTAGGCATATGGGCCTGACCATGCGGTTTGGACGTCGGTTTTCTGGGTGTGGGTCAAATTTTAGGCCTTGAAGAAGATGGCATCAGTTTGAAATGCAAATCCGTAGGCCTGAATACACCCTCAGAAGCCAGTGCCTGCACAGCAGCTCCGGACCCATCCAAGGTAGAGACATCTACAGGTTCTATAGTTGAAGAAGCATCTTGCGGCATACTGGCCTCCGAATGGGTCTGAGCAGAGGCCTGAGAATCTGAAGTAGCGGATATCAGGGGCTGCGAAAGTGCCTCACTGAATACCGGCGAACTGGCGACCAGTTTAACGGAAGCATCGTCGGCAGCTTTGGACCTATGCAGTCTGTCTCTGCCTATCTTCACATTTTTTTTGGAATGTCGGTAGTCGGATGGCTTACCGAAGCCATTTCAGGATAGTTAAATCGAGTACTAAAATAATTTGCTGCAAAAATAAACTGACGATGAATAATTTGGGGTTGAATTAGGCACAAAACTGACAGCGAGGGACATCATGGTCTGGGCCTAAGCAAGGAATGCAGTACGAATGAAAATCTTTGAAAGGTAATTTCCTTTCCACAGGTAATACAATTGTTAACTTTACTGACATCAGTTAAGAGCAAGAAAAAGGATCCCCAACGGGGTACTTAGCTTTTTTGAAGACTTCGGTTCTGAAACTCGAAAAAGGAAATTTCAGGAGTCGGCCATCCGGCACTTGTGAACTGCTTCTGGGTGGCAAGAAAGACTGATGTAATGGCATCGGCTGCAGGTTTGATACCCCTGAAGTCATGAAAGAAGAGACAGCATACGACGCAGGAATCCAAGACTTTGATATTCAGGCCAGCTGAGGGCTACCTGCAGGCAGATAACCCAAATGTAATGACTGCAACAGTGAAACATGAAGAACATCCAAGTCTGCAACAGTGAATGCACTCAAACATCTACATTTATGGTACATGTACACAACTGTCTTATGTTCTTCGTGTTTCACTGATGCAGTCATCACATTTGGGTTGATTCCCAAAGCTGTGGAAAAGGGTGGACACAGTCAAGGAGACTAGGGACTGGCTAGGATGCCCTGCAAGACTGCAGTGGCAAAGCCTGCCCTGGATTTGGAGAAGATAGGCAAGTGGTAATGTTTGGTGAAAGTGTGAACAGATGTCCAGGTGGCAGCCTCCAGGATGTCCATGGTGAAGACTCCTCTGAAGAAAGCAGCAGAGGTGGAGGCTGCTCTGGTGGAGTGAGTCCTGAGACCCTTAGGGGGAGGCTTTCCATGTTGCTTGTAACAGAAATGGATGCAGTGTGCTATCCATTTAGAAATGGTTGTTTGGAGATGGCTTTGCCCTCTGTCCCTGCAGCAAAGTTAACCACCAATTGATTAGACTTTCTGAAAGACTCCGTCCTGTCTAGATAGAATCGGAGCTGTCTGTGCACATTTAAAGTGTGCAGGATCCTTTCCCCCTTTTTCTCTAAGTTAGGGAAAAACACGGGCAAATGAATGGATTGGTTGAGAGCCACACTGGACACCACTTTGGGCATGAAGGAAGGGTTAGTCCTGAGGGAAACCCTGTCAGCATGGACGATGAAGGGCTCCACAGCCATGAGTGCTTGTAGCTCGGAGATCCTTCTGGCTGAAGTAATGGCCAGAAGAAAAGCTGTCTTCCAGGAGAGAAACCTTAACTCTGCTAAAGATGGTGGTTCGAAGGGGGGCAGGGTGAGCTTTTCCCAACACAAAGTTAAGGTCCCAAGCTGAGGTAGGTGCTCTTCTGGGTGGCCTCAAGTTGCTAGCCCCTCTTAGGAATTGTTTGATCAGAGGGTGTGAGAAAAGGGGCTGCTCAGTGGGGAAATCAGCAGAGATAGCAGAGGCATGAATTTTAACAGAGGAAAAAGAGAGACCACTGTGTAGCAGGTCAGCTAGGAAATCCAGGATGCGAGTGAGGGAGGGCTGTGCAGTATTGGCTCCCTGAACCTGAATCCAGGTGCAGTACATTTTTCATTTGTCAGCATAAGACTTCATAGTGCTAGGGCATCTAGCCTCCCGTATAACATCTAGAACCTGTTTACGGAGGTTGGCAGATTGATCAGTGGTTAGGGAATAAGCCAAGCTGCCACACTGAGGGTCTGCAATTGGGGATGCATGAATTCTCCTTCCCTCTGGGTCAGGAGGGTTGGGGGTCTGAGTGAGATGCCATAGTGGCAGTGGGGACAGGCTGTGCAGCAGTGGATACCAGTGCTGGCGAGGCCAGTCTGGAGCAATAAGAATTGTCCTTGTTTTTTTCTCCCTTATTTTGAGCAGTCCCTGGTAATGAGAGGTAGTGGAGGAAAGGCATAGACCTATAGATTGACCCAAAGGAAGGACAGGGCAGGGCATCCACTTTCCAAGCCATGCACTGATGCTCCCTGGTACAGAACTTGCTGAGCTGATGGTTGGTGTGGGAGGCAAAGAGGTCAACCTTCGGGGTGCCCCATTTCTGAGTTATTAGGGTGAAGGTTCTTTTGTCTAGCTGCCACTCGTGTAGGTCCAGAAGATTTCTGCTTACGTGATCTGCCAAAGACTTTAGAGAACCTGATAGGAATTGTGCTAACAGGTATAGTTGCATGGCAGAGGCTGTGTGCCAAAGGGTCATGGCCAGCCTGCTTGGACGGTAGGAGTGAGTCCCTCCCTGCTTGTTGATAAACCATATCACAGTGGTGTTGTCTGTTTTGATCAGGAAAGCCCCTGGGGAGTGAAGGGGCCTGAAAGCTGTCAATGCATGCTGGATAGCAAACACCTCTTTTTGGTTGATGTGCAGATGGATTTGCTGTGGGCTCCATTGGCCCTGTATGCACCTGCCGTCCAGGTGTGCTCCCCAGGCACAGTCTGATGCATCTGTGGTGAGGGTCTGGGTGGTGGAATGTAGTGAGAAAGGTAGTCCCATTGTTGTGGGAGCATGCTGCTGCCCACCAAAGAAAATCTTTCCTGAGGCAAGGTCTCATGGGCATAAGAGTTTCCAGGTCTTGAGAGTGTTGACACCAAAGGCTTTTTAGGTACCACTGAAGTTTCCTTGTATGCACTCTGGCATAAGGAAGGAGTAAAATGCAAGATGCCATGAACCCCAGAGCTTGCAGGATTTTCCTTGCAGATAACTGGGGTCTGGTGGCTAGTTGAGAGAAGTAGGCTGTCGGGTAAGTTTGTTTTTCTGGTGTAAGGAATGCCATCTGGGATGCTGTATCCAGGTTTGCTCCCAGGAATATAATCCTTTTGTTGGGTGCTAGTTTTGATTTCTTTTCGTTGATATAATGTACCCTAGGGAGATCAGTAGGGAATTTACAAAGGCCAGTTGCTTGAGCAGCCTTTCTTGACTGCCTGCCTGAATTAGGCAGTTATCTAAATATGGGTAAATTTGGATATTCCTTTGTCTGCAAAAGGCAATGGCTGGAGCCAGACATTTTGTGAAAACCCTGGGAGCAGTAGATAAACCAAAGGGAAATGCAGAGAAATTAAAGTGCAGAGATCCTGCCCTGAAACGTAAGTATTTCCTGCATGATTCTCTGATAGGAATGTGGAGGTAAACCTCTTTTAGGTCTAGAGTGGCTAGCCAAGAATCCTTGAACAGCATGGGTAGCAGTTGCTGGAGGGTGAGCATTTTGAATATGGTATCACAGGAAGGTGTTTAGAATGGATAGATCGAGGATGGAGCGCCAGGTGCCCTCTTTTCTGGGTACCAGAAAAAGTCTGGAGTAGAAACCTTGGCCTTTCTGTTATGCAGGAACGTGCTCTGTTGCCCTCATAGAGAGCAGGGAAAGGACTTGCTTTTGCATCTCTGCCCACTGGTTTAGAGGTAGATCTGTGAACCCTTTTGGAGTTGGAAGAGTGTAGAAAGAAAATCTGTATTCCTGGGACACTATGTTGAGGACCCAGCGGTCGCTGGTAATGGTGGCCCAAGGTGCTTGCGTGAAAGGAGTTTTCCTCCTAGGGGTAAGTGAAGGTGAGCAGATGGAGGAGGTGGTGGAGGAGAGTCATTGTGAGTTCTTAACATGACGGGGTGGCTTAGAACTCCCTGTTTCTGAAGTGGAGGAATTCCACTGTTTTGATCTCTGCATTCCCTGTGGCTGCTGTCTGGGGGGTTCTGCTTCCACGGGGTCTGGGCTGAACTCACCGGGTGGGTGCAGGAAAGGATCAGTGCTTGGAGGAGCAATGCCTACTGAACCTGGGTAGCTGGACCTTTAAGAAATCTTCAACTGTCTGCATAGATTTAGCTTTTTCTTCCATCCTTTTTAAGACCTCCTCTGCCTTAGTGTCAAATAAGTTGTCTTTGTGCAAGGGTGCATCCAACAATTTAGATTTAACATGGTCTGGCAAGGGCTGTTCTTTAAGCCATGCATGCCTTCTAAGGCCAAAACTGGTGACTGCTGTCCTGCAAGAAGCTTCTAGGGTGTCAAAAAGTACAGTTGTGTACACTTACCATAAGTGTAGATGTTCGAGTGTATTCACTGTTGCAGTTATCAAATTTGAGTTATCTGCTTGAAGTAGCCCTCAGTCGGCCTGATTAACAAAATATTGGGTCCTGCTTCGGTTGCTGTCCCTTCTTCCGTGATGTCAGGTTGTCACGGGTATAAAACATGCAGCCGACGCCATTACATCAGTTTTTCTTGCCCCAAATGTCAGGTGCCCCCCTAATGGGAAGCAACTAAATCTATAAATAAACAAGGATATACCTCCAACAAAACAGCAAATACACCAAAAAGCTTATGAGCATAGTAAAGGAGAGTAGAGATATAGCCAAAAGAAGTAAGGGGGACTGGAGGGAAGGTAACCAGGACTGAAACAGTGAATACACTCTAACATCTACATTTATGGTAACTGCACACAACTGTACTATGTTTTTCGTGTTTCACTGCTGCAGTAATCACATTTCGGTAGATTCCCAAAGCGAAGGATGGGAGGAGGAATTTAGATAGCATTAGGACCAGCTATAAGGCCCTGCAAGACTGCAGTGGCAAAGACAGCTCTGGATTTAGAGAAAATTGGTAGATGGTAATGCTTGGTGAAAGTATGTACAGAAAGTACAGTTTTGTACCTACCATAAATGTAGATGTCCGAGAGGTATGCATCTGCAGTCCTAACAAATGGGTTGTCCTGTCCTCAGGCAGCCCTTCGGTCGGCCGGATTCCAAAGTCTGGGTCTGGCCTCGGCTGATGTCGCACTTCACCCGACGTCATAGCTGCAGTTCTTCGGGTATAAAGGTATCAGCCGACGCCATTTTCCTCAGTGTTTCTTGCCCCTGATGCCAGGTGCCCTCTAGGAAGGCTAAATTTGGATAAATATAAAAGTTTCCAAATAACAGAGAGCAAATAAAAATAAACATGTATATACATATATACAAACAAATACACCATAATGGATTCCCCCAGCTAGCTAGAAGAAGGGCAAATACCCTAGGAGTACCACAGAGGGGAAGGAGGGAGGGTAATCCTGACTGCAGATGCATACCTCTCGGACATCTACATTTATGGTAGGTACAAAACTGTACTATGTCCTTCAAGGATGCATCTGCAGTCCTAACAAATGGGTAGAATACCATAGCCAAACTGGGGGAGGAGGTAATAATAAGATTATGGTGTAGCTAAGATCCCTTGCAAAACAGCAGAGGCAAAACCTGCTCGGGATCTGGAGTATAAGGGTAGATTATAATGCTTGGCAAATGTATGCACGGAGCTCCAAGTAGCAGCCTCTAAAATGTCTTTGGTAGCCACTCCTCGTAAAAAAGCTGTAGTAGTGGCTGTAGCCCTTGTGGAGTGAGGTCTGATGTTTTCTGGAGTTGCCTTTCCATGGTAAGAGTAACAAAATCTAATGCAATTTCCTATCCACTTAGAGATTGTCTGTTTTGAAATTGCTTTTCCTTCCATTCCTGTTGTATATGCTACCAGTAGCTGGTCAGTCTTTCTATTGCTCTTGGTTCTGTCCAGGCAGTAGCGCAATTGCCTATATACATCCAAGGTATGTAATAGTCTTTCTCCCCTGTTCTGTGGGTTGGGGAAGAATGTAGGCAGGTGGATAGCTTGGTTTAGAGATACCCTAGAGACCACCTTTGGCATAAAAGTAGGATTAGTTCTCATGGACACTATCTGGATGGAAGATAAGGAAGGGCTGTACTGCCATTAATGCCTGTAATTCAGAAACCCTTCTTGCTGAAGTGATTGCAAGCAGGAAAGCAGTTTTCCATGATAAGTACTGTAATTCTGCTGTTGCTGCTGGCTCAAAAGGAGGGAGTGTCAACTTTTCTAGCACAAAGTTCAAGTCCCATGCGGGCAATGGTGGCTTCCTTGGTGGTTTTACATTTTTAATTCCTCTCAGAAACTGCCTGAGTAGAGGATGTAAGAAGACTGGAGGGTCCATGTTGTATTCTGCTGAAATAGCTGATGCATGAATCTTGATGGAAGAATAGGACAGGCCATTGTGGAAAAGCTCTGCCAAGTATTCCAGGATGTTAGCTATGTTTACCAGTGACACATTTTCTCCTTTTGCTGCACTCCAAATAAGATATCTTTTCCATTTTGCTGAATAAGTTTTCCTTGTTGAGGGTCTGCAAGCCTCCAAGATAATGTCTTTAACCCTTTGAGATAAATCTGGGTTATTTTGTCTTATGCAATGTTCCAGGCAGCTAGCTGCAGCGTTTTTAGGTTTGGCTGCAGGGTTTTGAAGTTGTTCTGTGTTAGCAGTAAGGGAACTAGGGGCAAAGGCCATATTTGTTCCCGAGACATACTCCTCAGTAATGGGTACCAATGCTGCCTCGGCCAGTCTGGAGCTATCAGGATGATCCTTGGGCGGTCTTCTTTGATCTTCAATAGCACCTTGTGCATCAAAGGAAGAGGTGGGAATGCATATGCTGTCAGGTTTTTCCAACTGAAAGATAGGAGTCCACCTTCCAAGCAAGTGGGTGGTATGCCCTTGTGCAGAATTTTTCACTTGGTGATTGTGTGGGGATGCGAATAAGTCTATTTCTGGTAGTCCCCATTTCCTTGTAATGGATTTGAAGATGTCTGGATGCAGCATCCATTCGTGGGCATCCGTGGTAGTTCTGCTTAGGATGTCTGCTAGTATATTTTCTTTTCCTGGTACAAATATTGCCTGTAGCTGAATGTTGAAGCTCAGGGCCACATTCCAGAGGTCCATTGCCATCCGGCATAGAGGGTATGAATGTGTGCCTCCCTGTTTGTTGATGTACCACATAACTGTGGTGTTGTCCGTCCTTATCAGCAATTGACCCTGTCGAAGAAACGGTCTGAATGTCTGAATTGCCAGTTTTACTGCCAGCATCTCCTTTTGATTTATGTGTAGGTTCAGCTGGTCTTGAGTCCATAAGCCTTGTATGCACTTGTCCAGCATGTGTGCCCCCCAACCGAGGTCTGAGGTGTCCGTGGTGATAGACTGGCTTGGTTGAGGGCTGTGGAAGGGCAGTCCTTTGTTCAATTGACAGGCCTGAGCCCACCATTGGAATTCTTGCTTCAGGCATGGAATTATTGGAATTTGGGTTTCTAGGCTGTGCTTGTGCTGAGACCATAAATTCCTTAGGTACCATTGCAACTTCCTCATATGTAGTCTGGCATGTGGAATCAGTATTATGCAGGATGCCATGTAACCCAGGGCTTGCAGGACTTTCCTTGCTGTTAGCTGGTTCTGTGTTGTTAATGCCATGAAATAAAGAGGAAGGTGCTTCTGCTTTTCTGCTGTGAGGGATGCCATTTGATTTGTTGTGTCCAGTTCTGCACCCAAGAAAGTTATCCTTTGGGATGGTATCAGCCTTGACTTTTTGATATTGACTGTGTATCCCAGGGCTTGCAGTAGATGAATGACCTTTTTCAAATCTTTTGCTAATTTGTTTTTGTTGTCCGCTTGTATCAGGCAGTCATCCAGGTAAGGGTAAATTTGAATTCCCTGAAGCCTGCAATGAGCAATTACTGATGCCAGGCATTTCGTGAATACTCTGGGCGCAGTAGATAAGCCAAAGGGCAATGCTGAGAATTGATAATGATCTGATCCTGCAAGAAATCTGAGGTATCTTCTGCAATTTGGTCGTATGGGGACGTGCAGGTATGCCTCCTTGAGATCTAGAGTTACCAGCCAAGACTCCTTGCCCAGCATGGGAAGAAGCTGCTGTAGGGTCAGCATTTTGAATTTTGGAACAATGAGATATGTGTTTAGAGCGGACAGGTCGAGAATAGGTCTCCATTGGTTTTCTTTTCTTGGCACCAGGAAAAGTCTGGAGTAAAATCCTTGCCCTTGTTCCATAGATGGTACCCTTTCTATAGCTCTCATCCTTATTAAGTGGTCTATTTGTTCTAGAGCTTTTGTCCTTTGATTTGGAGGTAGGTTTGGCATTCCTCTCTTCCTTGGTAAAGTATGGAAGCGAAACCTGTAACCTTGGTCTATTGTCTGTAAAATCCATTTGTCTCCTGTGATGTGATGCCAGTTTACTGAAAATAAGGCTAGCTTTCCGCCTAAGGGTGCTTCTAGTTGTTCCCTGGTAGGCGGTCTCAGAGCCAAGTCACTGTGATTGTCCTGTGGAAGTGGTAGTGGCTGGATCTGTGGCAGTACTCGCTGGTTGTTAGGCTGCCACTGACGCCCCTGTAGGCACCTCTGGATTGACCCCTGCCTCTTGGGCCTATTCCTGCCTCTCTGTGCTCTGGTGGTGTTTGGAAAGGACCAATTCTTGGAAGGCCAGTTCCTACTAAACCTTGGAGGCTGGACCTGTAAGAAATCCTTGACTGTCTGGACAGATTTTGCTTTCTCTTCCACCTTCTTCAGCACCTGCTGTGCAGGGGAGCCAAACAAATTGAGCTTATCCATGGGAGCATCTAGGAGCTTTGATTTAACATGGTCTGGTAAGGACTGCTCTTTTAACCATGCATGCCTTCTGATCACTGTACCAGTCATAGCTGATCTAAAGGAAGCCTCCAGTGCATCATAGCCGCATTTTAAGGAATGATTACTGACCTGCTGAATGTTATGTACCATTTCCTGAAGAGATTTTTTGTCTAATGGTTCAGGCGAGGACAGTGTTTTAGTTAACTGATCTAACATAAATTCCTGATATTGAATCATGTGGAACTGACAGTTTAAGGCCCTAGCCGAAAGAGTAGCAGAAGTATAAACTTTTTTACCCCATCTCTCTAAGGCCCTAGATTCCCTTTCAGAGGGGAGGGGGTTTTTGGCAGAGGTAGCTGCTACTGCCTTAGGTCCTTGAGAAATAGTTTCAGGATCTGCAAAAGGAGCCTTGTACAAATGATAATGTGTGTCCGGAACCCTGTAGTACCTGTCGGGCTTAGCAGGGGCCGGAGGAAGAGAATCAGGAGCAGTACAAGCATCATTAAATGCATCATCCACAACAGTAAGAACTGGAGGAATCACTAAAGGCCTATGCTGTGGCAAATGCAAAAAGGTCCTAAGCCTTTTCCTAGAGTCTGAAAAATCCTGGCCCTGCCATTGGAATTGTTCCCTCATAGCATGCAAGGTTTCCCCAAAAGAAAATTCCTCAGGCGGAGAGGCAGAAGGAAGGGAATCTTCTGAATCAGAGTCCTCATAAGGAGAATAAGGGCCCTCTGGAGGGTTTGTATTTTCTGAATCATCAGAGGAGTAATCTGAAGAAACTGGCTCAGGGGGCTCTGCTCTAGGCCTCTTCTCTGGAGGTGAGTGAGAGGCCCTGTCAGAGTGAGGTTGGGATCCCCGGATCAAAGAAATGAGATCCTCTGCTAGACTAAGCATTTGAGTACTAGAGCTAGGCCTGTGAGAGGGGGTCTTAGCAGGCACAGTCTTGGTTGATTTTGCTGCTTTAGCCCTGGCAAAAGCCTTAATCGACATGGATGCAGGGGGCCTAGCAGCTCCACGTGCAGGAGTAGATATATCTAAAGGAATAGTATCAGATAAATCCTGTGAACCTGCAAGAGCAGGTGGGATTTCAGTAGCAGATTCAGCCATGCTGGATGAGGCCTCGGTAGGTGGCAAGCTTTCGGCCGAAGGAAGAACCGTGGACTCGGTTTCAGCCGAAACCGAGACACTCGCGGTTGACTTAACCACGGTTTCAGCCGAAACCGCGGACCGCGAGTGTCGGTCCTTTTCCTTGTGCTTTTTAGTTAATTGCGAAGTCGGAGTTTCCGACGGCATGTTATAAGCAAAAGCGGAGCCGAAAAACTCCTCAGCAAATTCCGACCGACGTCTAAGAGTCCGTCGGTTGAAAGAAGCACAGGCTAGACAAGCTGCTACGTCGTGGTCTGGGCCTAAACAAGGTAGACAGTAAGAGTGGAAATCTTTATGAGGTATTTGTTTCCCACAAGTTAAACAGTTATTCACTTTTTCTGACATCGGCTGAGGCAAAAAAGAGTCCCCAACGGGGTACTTAGCTTTTTAGAAGTCTTCGGTAGTAGTAATCTCTGGTACTGACCGACCGGCACTTGCGAACAGCTTCTGCTTCGGGCGCCACGCGGCAAGAAAGACTGAGGAAAATGGTGTCGGCTGATACCTTTATACCCGAAGAACTGCAGCTATGACGTCGGGTGAAGTGCGACATCAGCCGAGGCCAGACCCAGACTTTGGAATCCGGCCGACCGAAGGGCTGCCTGAGGACAGGACAACCCATTTGTTAGGACTGCAGATGCATCCTTGAAGGACATCTCCGGGTAGCAGCTTCTAGGATGCCCCTGGTACGGATGCCTCTGAGGCTGTAGAGGTAGATGCAGCCCTGGTTGAATGGGGTCTGATCCCCTGTGGAATAGATTTTCCATGGTGCTTGTAGCAGAAATGGATGCAATGGCCCATCTATTTGGAAATGCTTTGCTTTGAAATAGCCTTCCCCTCTGCCCCTGCAGCAAATGCCACCAGCAGTTGTTGAGATTTTCTGTGAGATTTAGTCCTGTCCAAGTAGAATCTAAGTTGTCTGTGCACATCTAAGGAGTGCAGTATCTGTTCCCCTTTGTTCTGTGAACTGGGAAAGAAGGTTGGCAAATGAATGGACTGATTAAGGGTAACGCTGGATACCAGCTTGGGCATGAAGGAGGGACTGGTCCTGAGGGACACCCTGTCCGCATGAAAGATGAAAGGCTCCACTGCCATAAGGGCCTGTAATTCAGATACCCTTCTTGCTGAAGTGATTGCTAAAAGGAAAGCTGTTTTCCAAGAAAGGAATTTTAAGTCTGCAGTAGCAGCTGGCTCGAAAGGAGGAAGAGTGAGCATCTCCAATACAAAATTAAGGTCCTAGGCTGGAGTTGGAGCTCTCTTGGGTGGTCGTAAATTTTTGGCCCCTCTGAGGAACTGCTTGAGCAGTGGATGAGAGAAGAGGGGAGGTTTCATGTTATAATTTCTAGTCTCCCACCAGGACACAAGTGCTCTTCAGCAATTACATTCTGCTTGCTGAGCACACTCAAGCAAATCTGAAGTCTGCGGCTACCACTCCACCCATACAGTATAAGAAGGAATCAGTACTACAAGCTAAACAAGGATATACATTTTCAGCCTCAAGAGCAGGGTCAGTCCACCCAGGCATTCTACTTGTATGTTTTATGAGAGTGAAGCTATTGCATTCGCAGTATTTCTTAGTAGTTCTCAGCTTGCTAATAAAACTGATTGTTGTAGCCTTGTGCCCCCCCCAGCTAGTACAGTAATCTTAACAGTCCAATAGACAGTATACATTTCATTCACATCCCTGTGACTAAATTAACCATCAAGCAGCCCTCTCAGTGCTTTCTGCCTTAGTTTGTATCACGTGGAGGCCCACCTGTTTATTTGCATCTCTATACATTCCCCTTCATTGCTAATGTATCTCCCTACTCTAATTTGTGCACAAACTGGTTACTCATCAGCAAGTCAATGTGAAGACACACTCCCAACCTTAATAAACTTTGCTGTTTCTTCTCTCCTTCACTTTACAGGTAGTTTGAAATATTACTTACCCCTCTGAGACCTTCACTGATTTCCACTGATTGCCTCTCTGGTTTCTTTGCATTCCACCTGGTTTACACCCCTTGTGCTATCTCCCTCCCCCAATACTAAGTCTATATTAGAATCCTACTGAGCATGGAGCCATCTTTAAATTTCTAGTCACCCACCAGGACACAAGTGATCTTCAGCAATTACATTCTGCTTGCTGGTAAACCATTAGACCTCAGGAAGTTGTTTAAAGTGTTCAGATTTGTAAAGTAATACTTACTTTTTTCTCTGGTCTTGGTGGGCTCTGCCCTGCTCCGTTCCCCTACCCTGCCCCCTATTCCCTCCCGCCCCCACTACCTCTACATTTATAGTAATCACAGCCACACCTACAGCTCACCCGCACATCACCTCCACCAATCACAGCTCCTCAAGTCACATCACATTACACCACACCAACTTGCTCCACACAAAATACTCCCAATCACTCTCATTCCCACTAGGCATTTTTTACATCACACACACTACTTCCCCACCCACATATAGTGCAACCCTATAATTCCTATTCAGACCTCCCACCTAGAACCAACTTAAACTTTATAACCATGACTATCACACAACTAAGTCTAGTCTGTCTTCTCATAATTCTTTACACCACAAGTTATCACTCTAGCAATAACCCTAAACTTAGTAGCACAACACTACATGATGCACTCTCATATACAGACACCACACATTATAATAATATCTGCCCACAATTATTCAAAAACTACATAACGGACCAGTTCAGAACTAAACACATATGCTCTCATTCTTACTCCAAAAAAACACAATACTTTCTCACACTCCTCACCAAACTCCAACATCTGTATAACCATTTTAACTCCAGGCTCACCATAAGTGGGGATAGCCACCCCAACCCAGGCCCAAATCCATCCTGTCCAACACAAATGTCAGAACATAACACTCCTACTTTCTTCATCCCTGGGCAAACCAACAGCAGCAAAACCAACCATCTTTTAATGTTAAATATTAATATTAGAAGTATCAAAAATAAAATACCTGAACTCCAGGCAACAATAGCACACTACTCCCCAGACATAGTTGCTTTAACAGAAACCTGGCTAAATAAAAACATAGCTAACTCAGAAGTTCTCCCTACCAGCTACAATATCATTAGACAAGGCAGACCACTTCGTAAAGGGGGTGGAACTGCCTTACTGTAAGTCCAACTTAACTGTCCGTCAATTACCAAACTCCTACCCCTCCCACAATAATTGGGACATACTTATATCACAACTTTAACTTCACCCTAAAAAGGTCATCACCACAATTGTGATCTATATTCCACCTGGTAAATACACCTGCTAGCCTTGAAGACTTCTTATCCTTCTTATCCTGGTGTTCTTCCACATACTCACAAGAAACCCTTATTCTGGGGGACTTCAACCTAGATTGGTTCACCTGTATATCAGAACCACCAAGAAATCTAATAAATCTCCATGGCTACCAGCAGCTAGTCCAAATTCCAACTAGATGTGATAAAAAATCTAAAAGGGAATCCATCCTTGACTGGGTCCTAACAACCCCACGTTGTACCCTCACACAGGCAGTCTCCAAGACACCTTAAGTGACCACAACATAATATACTTGATACGTAGTAGAACAAGCATATGCAAAACCACTAACTGTACATCCACAAGAAACACAAAAAAATTCTCTCCTGAGGTCATCACTTTACTCTGTAACTGTAACTGGACCCCCCCTAAACCCCCCCTCTACTTGACCAGGCTGTAGCATATTTCAACAAAACATTTCTACAACACCTAGATACTGTCGCTCCATTGCGCAAAATCAAGGTTAGAACCTCTATAAACCCCTAGCTCAGTAAAAAAACAAAAAAATCTTCAAGTCCAGAGACATTGCCTGGCTTTACTATCACAAAAACAAAGAAACACACAGCCTAAGTACCAAGAACTGCGCAACGGTGCAAAAAAATGCATTGGGCTAGACAAAAAATCCTACTACACAACATTACAAACTAAATACCAACACAATCCCCAAACATTTTGGAAAAATGTAAACCAGCTATTAAAATCCACCCAAAAGGCTACCCCCAAACCAACCACCCCTGACACTAAAGTTCCCATCGAAACACAATTCAACTCCCACTTTGTGAACTCAATTATATCCTTAGTATCACAGGACAGTTTCTTCCTCACTACCCCCCCCCCCCCAACACAAATAATAATACAAGCTTTACCCTCAAAACAGTTTCCACCACTTCAATCAAAAGCATGCTCTCCAAACTAAAAACCTCATCAACAGCAGCCGGCTTACTCCCCAGCTATTTCTTGAAACTCACAGCAGATGCTATTGCTATCCCAGTCTCCACTCTCATAAACAGATCAATTGTTGAAAACTATGTGCCCAAACTCTGGAAAATAACCTATGTTACACCCATACATAAAGGCGGGACCTCCACTGAACTTAACTACAGACCCATTGCTTTACTCTCCCTCCTGGCCAAAATCCTAGAAAAATGCATCCATACCTAGATGGTAAACTATCTCCTAGACAGCAACATCCTGTTACCTACTCTGCATGGTTTCAGACCTGCCCATAGTACCGTTACAGCCCTCCTCTGCTTCACAGACACGGTAAACCATCTCAAAAATGAAGGCCTACAGGTGTCAACTCTTTTTTTGGATATGTCCAAAGCATTTGACACAGTCTCACACCAAATCCTGCTAAACAAACTAAACCAATATCACCTATCAAATTCCACTCTTACCTGGTTCCAAAGCTACTTAACTGACAGGTACCAAGCTGTGAAATGGGAAAATTCTCTCTCTCCTCACCTGCCCATAACTATAGGAGTCCCACAGGGTTCTATCTTAGGACCACTACTATTCACAATCTTCACAAATGACCTCCATACCTCCACACAGCAAGCATCTATCATTCAGTATGCAGATGACACTACCTTAATCTGTGCTGCACAAAACATTCCCACCCTCCTGCAAACAACTCAACTAGCATTCTCGGACATTGAAAACTACCTTACCAAATCCCAAGTTATCCTCAACCCAAAGAAAACTCAGCATATAATTATAACCAGTTCTAACAAAAACACTAACAGTCAATTCACTATCTACTCCACAAATGCTACTCCAATCGCTCCAGTGGCACATGCTAAGCTATTGGGAATAACCATAGACTCCCACCTAAAATTTGATAGTCATCTCAACTTAACTATTAAAAAAGTAAATGCCAAACTGGGATCACTCTACCGTATCAAACCATTTCTTACCAACAACACAAGATCCGCCATTTCTCGCTCCCAACTTCTATCCACCCTACTCTATGCATCTCCCATTTTGACTAATCTCAACAAAACTGAACTAAGCAAAATGGAAGCCTGCTATAACAGAACTGCCCGCTTTGCTGCAAATTGCTCATGTAGAACGCATCACTGTACTGCTTTGAGACAGCTCCACTGGCTTGAACTGCCCAACCTCCTAACCTACAATCAGCTCTACCTCTATCATTCTATCTACTACCTCCCCAATAGGTGTCCTGCCCTCAAAAACCTAGTACAACATCACTCAGCCAAAAGGCCTCTTAGATCATCAAGCAAACTACTACTAGAAGTCACCAAAAGCTACAATAGCTTTGGAGATGCGCTATATAGTAGTTCAGTGGCTAAAAAAATGGAACTCTGTCCCTACTAGCATTCAAAACACATCATCCAAAGCCTCCTTTAAAGACCTCATCAGGCAACATCTCAAGCAAAGTTGGTAGTGCATTGATTGCTCCACAGTGGATAACGTATACATACTAAATCTAGAGTACTTGATAGTTTTCAATCTTACTCACAAACACTGGCTAATCTACAATGTATGTACTGTACCTGTGTACTATGTATGTATTCTACCTATGTTCCAAATTTCGGCTATACACCACAAATCTATTAATTACCTTTATTTTTCAAATTAATATTTTTTTGTTTGTTCTCTACACTGTAACTGTTGATGTGCCGCATACCACTGTAAAAACATGTCTCTTGTAATTTGTGTGTATACTGATCATGTCTAAATAACTAAATGGGTCTGTAATTTTTCTTTGTGGAGCTTTTCTCCCTGGGCCTCTGCTGAAAAAGGGCCTTTTCGGCTCAGTCAGACACCCCCGGTTAACAAATGTAAAATAAAATAAAATAAAAAAATAAATAAATAAATAATGAGCTGAAACAGCTGAGGCATGAATTTTGATGGAGGAGAAAGACAGGCCCTTGTGAAGCATCTCAGTTAAGTATTTAATCTGAGGTAAATTGGGCACTGCTGTGCTCATCCCCCTTGAGAATGGTTCCAGGCACAGAATCTTTTCCATTTTTCAGCATAAGATTTTCTAGTACTAGGCCTCCTTGCTTCTAAAATGATATCCATTACTGGTTTACTGAGGGATGGTGAAGGAGAGATTAAGTAATTAGCCAGGCTGCTACGTTCAGTGTGTGAAGCTGAGGGTGCAGAATCTGGTTTTCCTGCTGAGACAATAGGGTAGGAGTCTGAGGCAGGTGCCATGGGTCAAACAGTGACACACAGAGCAAGAGGAGGTACCAGTGTTGGCGTGGCCAGTCTGGTGCAATCAAAATTGTCCTTGGTTTGTCTCGTTTTATTTTTAGTAGTACTTTGGAGAGCAGAGGCAGAGGAGGAAAGGCATAAACTGATAGGTTTTTCCAGCTGAAGGACAGAGCAACCACTTTCCAAGCTTGCTTGTGGGGAGTCCTTGTGCAACATTTGTCCAATTGATAGTTCTGGGAGGAGACAAAAAGGTCTATATCTGGGCTCCCCCATTTGCTTGTCAACATGTTGAAAATCCTTGTTTTCAGTTTCCACTCGTGTGGGTCCATGAGGTTTCTGCTTAGTTCATCTGCCAGTGTGTTTTGTTTTCCTGGCAAGAATTAAGCTAGTCTGCAGGGGGGGGGTAAGAATGTGTACCCCCTTGCTTATGTACCACATAACCGTGGTACTGTCTTGTCTTTACCATTAATTGTCCTGGAAGAATATGGTCCTTGAAGGCTGTCAGAGCATTCTGTACAGCTAACATTTCTTTCTGACAGACATGCAGGTGTATTTGACTTGAATTCCATTTGCCCTGAATGCACTTCCCTGCCAGGTGAGCCCCCCCATGCATAGTCTGATGTGTCTGTTAGGGTTTGGGCGGCAGGGGATAGTGTGAATGGTAGTCCCTTGTTTTGGTGGCAGGCCTCTGCCCACCAAAGGAACTCTTGGCGTAGGCAAGGTATGATAGGAATCATTGCTTCTAGATCCTGAGAATGTTGACACCATAGGCTTTTTAGATACCACTGTAGGTTCCTCATATGCAGTCTTGCATATGGAATTAGAAGAATGCAGGAGGCCATGAACCCTAATACTTGTAGTATTTGCCTTGTAGATAGCAGGGTTTTTGTGGCCACTTGTTTGAAGTAGGTTGTCAAATGAATTTGTTTCTCTGGCGGGAGGAAAACCATCTGGGAAGTTGTATTCACGCTTGCTCCCAGGAATATAATTTGTTGACAGGGTACCAGGTGAGATTTCTTTTCATTTATGGTGTACCACAGACAAGTTAGTACCCTTTGTACAAAGGCCAGATGATTCAAAAGTATGTCCTGGCTTTCTGTCTGAATTAGACAATCGTCCATGTATGGGTATATTTGACAATTTTTTTGCCTGCAAAATGCAATGACTGGAGCTAGGCACTTTGTGAATACCCTGGGCGCAGCAGATAAGCCAAATGGCAGTGCAGAGAACCGATAGTGCGTGTGGCCTGCTTTGAAGCGTAGGTATTTTCTGCAAGATTCCCTGACTGGAATGTGCAGGTATGGTTCCTTTAAATCTAGTGTTGCCAGCCAGGCATCTTTGCCTAGCATAGGGAGCAACTCGTGAAGAGTCAGCATCTTGAATTTTGGGATCACCAAAAAGGTGTTTAAAGTAGACAGGTCCAGGACAGGATGCCATGAATTGTCCTGTCTGGGTACCAGGAATAGTCTCTAGTAGAAACCTTGTCCCTTTTCCTCTTCTGGTACCAACTGAATAGCCCCCATGCTTAACAGAGAAAGTACTTGCTTTTGGGCCTCTGCCCACTGATTTGGGGGTAGATCTGGCCACCCACTTGGTGTTGGTAACACGTGGAAGTGAAATCTGTATCCCTGAGACACTACATTTAAAACCCATTTGTCCTGGGTAATGAGTTCCCAGTTCTTTGCATGAAGAGCAATCTTTCCCCCCCAAAGGGGCAGTCAGTTGAGAAGTGCTTGGAAGTTTTAAAAAGAAGTCATTGAGACAGTTTACCCTAGGGGGGAGTTTTATTACTCCCAGATTTGGAAGTGGAGGCCCCCCACTGCTTAGTCCTGTGCATACCCTGGGACTGAAGCCTGGGAGCTCTGCTGGATCTGGGTTTGGACTGAGAAGGTCTGGAAGAGGCAGGAAAGGACCAATTCTTGGAAGGCCAATGCCTACTAAACCTCAGAGGTTGTACTTGTAAAAAATCTTTTAACAGTTTGCACATATTTAGCTTTTTCATCCATCTTTTTAAGAACTTCTGCCTTGTTGCCAAATAGGCGGTCCTGGTTTAAGGGAGCATCCAGTAATTCCACTTTACCATGATCTAGCAAGGATTGCTCCTTAAGCCAAGCATGCCTTCTAAGTACAGACTCAGTAACAGCAGCCCTGCAAGATGCCAATAGTGACTCAAAACCACATTGCAAAGTATGTTTTCCAACTTTTTTAGCTGAATGCAGTAAATCCTTATTTTCAGCACAATCAGGAAATATCATCATTTTCTGTTTAAGCAATCCAATAATATGCTGCTGATACTTTAACATATGAAACTGGCAGTTTAAGGCACTAATGGCCAAAGTTGCAGAAGTGTATACCTTCTTACCCCATCTATCCAGCGCCCTGGAGTCTCTATCAGAGGGGGTAGGATTTTTGGCAGTAGTAGCTTTAATGCCCTTGGGTCCCTGTAAAATGGTTTCTGGATCCGCAGTAGGATTTTTAAAAAGGAACTTGTGAGAGTCAGGGACCCTCTAATATCTATCAGGATTCCTGGGAGCAGGCGGTAAAGAGTCAGGGGCCATGCTAGATTCCGAAAAGGCATTACCAACAATGTCTAGTACAGCAGGTATGGATAAAGGCCTGTGGTGGGGCAGGAGTAAGAAATCCCTAAGCCTCTTTTTAGAATCAGAGAAATCCTGACTTTCCCAACGAAAATGCTCTCAGAGTATGCAAGGTTTCACCAAACGAGAAATTCTCTGTGGGGGAAGCAGAGGGAATACAGTCCTCAGCATCGGAATCCTCATAGATAGGTAGATAAGGGTAAATCCTGGTCATCAGAGGACACAGAAAATTCAGAATCCTGGTCAGAAGTATCATAAGCAAATTCAGTCCTAGGTCTCTTAGAGGGGGAAGGCTGGCTTCCCCTGATTAAAGTAATAAGGTCTTCAGCCATTCTTATCATTTGTTTTTTAGGCATAGAGGCCTGAGCATGCGGTCTGGGTGTTAGTTTTCTAGGCATGGTTCAAGTTTTAGGCCTTGAATAAGAAGATGGCGTTGGTTTAATACGCAAGTCAGTAGGCCAGAATACACCCTCAGAAGCCGGTGCCTGCACAGTGGCTCCGGACCCATCCAAGGTAGAGACATCCGCAGGTTCCACAGTTGAAGCATCTTGCGGCATACCAGACTCCGAATGGGTCTCAGTAGAGGCCTGCAAATCTGAAGTAGTAGGTATCAAGGGCTGCGAAAGCGCCTCAAAGAGTACCGTGAACTAGCGACTGGCTTAGGAAAAGCATTGTCGGCAGCTTTGGACCTAGGCGGCCTGTCTCTGTCTTCATCTTTGCGTTTTTTCGGAATGTCGGTAGTCGAATGGCTTACCGAAGACATATCAGGATAATTGAACCGAGCACCAAAATATAGTTTGTGGTTTAAATAAGGCACAAAACCAACATGGTCTGGGCCTAGGCAAGGAATACAGTACGAATGAAAATCTTTATGAGGTATTTGCTTTCCACAAGTAATGCAATTATTTACTTTTACTGACATTATTTAGAGCAAGAAAAAGTTTCCCCAACGGGGTGCTTAGCTTTTAGTTGAAGACTTCGGTTCTGAAAATCGAAAACAAAAATTTCAGAAGTCGGCCGACCAGCACTTGCTAACTGCTTCTGCTTCGGGCACCGCACGGCAAGAAAGACTGATGTAATGGCGTCGGCTGCATGTTTTATACCCCTGACGACCTGACGTCACTGAAGAAGGGACAGCAACTGATGCAGGACCCAAGATTGTTAATCAGGCCGACTGAGGGCTACTGCAAGCAGATAACCCAAATGTGATGACTGCAACAGTGAAACATGAAGAACATCCACAGTGTAAGGTGTGCTTAGTTACATGACTTGCAGAATGCATTAACTCTTGTAACTCTTTAGATTCTGCACAGGCAGGAAAGGAAAACACTTTGCTTGAAGAGTTCCATGGTATGTTGCTGAAATTTTAGCATATGGAACTGGCAATTTAGTGCTTTGATAGCAAGAGTAGCAGAGGTGTATACTTTTTTACCCGATCTGTGTAGTCCTCAGGAATCCCTATCTGAGGGGGTGGGATTCTTAACAGAGGTTGCTTTAATACCTATAGGCCCTTGAGAAATTAACTCCGGGTCAACAGTAGGATTTTAGAAAAAAAATTTGTGAGAGTTGGGGACTCTGCAATACTGGTCAGGTTTTCTGGGTGCAGGAGGTAGGGTGGCAGGAGTCAAACTGGACTCCAGGAAACCATCGTCCACAACATCCAGGATTGCGGGAATGGCTAGGGGTCTGTGCTGTGGAAGATCTAAGAATTCCCCGAGTCTCTTTAGACTGAGGGTAGTCCTGACATTTCCATTGGAAATGCTCCCTTAAGGTATAAAGGGTTTCCCCAAAGGAAAGGTCCTCGGGTGGAGAGGCTGAGGGAATGGAATCCTCTGCATCAGAATCCTCATAAGCAGAAAGGGATTGCATGTCTTCATATTCAGATGCATCAGAGTCATCAGACTCCTGTTGAGACAAAATTACTGGGGACAGACCTCTTTTTCTTTTGGAAGGGCTTGGCTTCCCCTGATAAGCATGATAAGGTCTTCCACCATTTTAAGCATTTGAGACTGAGGCAACGAAACAGGTGCCTGAGAGTGGGTTGTCAGTTGCTTGAATGTGGTTCGTACCCTGGGCCTTAGAAACTCGATCATTTTCGAAAGAACGGTAGATGCAAAAGAAGTCGTCAATTTGTGTCAAGAATAGGTAGTGTGAAGTACTTCCTCAGAAGCCGTTGCCTGCTCAGCGGCTCCGGACCCATCCAAGGGAGAGACAACCGCAGGATCCTTAGTCAAAGAAGAATTTTGCGGCATACTGGACTCTGAAAGAGTCTCAGTAGCGGCCTGCGAATCCACAGAAGCGGTCATTATTGGCTGCGAAAGCGCCTCAATGAGGACCAGAGAACTGACAACTAGCTTAACGGAAGCATCATCAGTAGGCTAGGACCTGTGCGGTCTGTCTCTGTCTTTATCCTTACGTTTTTTCAGAAGATGTGTTGTTGGATGGCTTACTAAAGCCATATTGGAATTCGAGGACTGTAAGCGAAAATATCTAGCTACAATAAGGGCCCGAAGATGTATAGTTTATTTATTTATTTAAATTTGTTGACCGGAGTGTCCAACTGGACGTAGGTCCATTTTCAGCAGAGGCCCAGGGAGAAAAGCTCCACAGTTAAAATAAACAGACAGTATATACATTGGATTACATAGTGAATAACAATTTACATAGCAATTACTTACAACATATTTCCAGATGAAGAACATAGTACATCAGTAGACAACTAGAATCTTTATCTGTGAAGTGCATACCAGACATTAACAAACGTTACAAGAAGCAGCAGTTTGTGCTGTATAATAAGTACTGACTTATGAGCATCTGAGCTTGCTATAATCAATGTAGTTAGTGGAGTGGAAAAAAAGGTAGTGGTTGGATGGGGTGGATGATATTAGAGTGGGAGTTGCAAGGGCATAGCCAGAATGTTTTTAGTTGCGCTTTTAGTAAAGTTTTGAAGTGGGTGCATGATGGTATGGAGGTAATTGTGCGTGGGAATGAGTTCCATAATTTGGCTATGGCGCAAGAGAATAGTGCTTCACCAGCAGAGTTATTGGCCTTAGTGATCTGAAACTGATTTTTGCTGCTGGATCTTAGTGGTCTGGTGGTGCGATAGGTTGGAGTAGATTCTGGAGGGATGGGACATTTAGTGGATGGTTTACTTGTTTGTGGGCGAGTGAGAGTTGATACCACTGAAGGAGGTGAGGGAGTTCAAGCCAGCCCAGTTCAGCAAGTGAGAGACAGAGGTGACTACGGTAGGATGCCCCTGTGGCGAATTTGGCGATTTTGTTGTAGCAGGTCTCTAGCTTGTTTAGATCACATTGCCTTAGGTTGGTATATATTGGAGAGGCATAAAGTAGGGTGGAGATAAGGTGGGAATTTGCTATTGAAATATTTGCTGCTTTGGTGAGAAATTGCTTATTTCTGTACAACGCTCCTAGTTTTTTGTGGACTTTTTTATAGTCATGGATATGTGAATGTCAAATTTTAGTTTATTGTCTATTTCCACTCCTAGCAATTTGGTGTGTTCAGTTGGGTATATAGTGGTGTTGTCTTTTGCCGTAATGTTAAAGTGAGAGTTGTTTTGAGTATGTCTGGTGGGTTGGAAGATGAGTAGTTTAGTTTTGTTTGGGTTGAGTATTAATCGGGCATCAGATAACCATGTTTCAACAGAGGAAAAGGCTTCCTGTGTGACTTTTTGCAGTTTTGGTAGGGACTGGGCTGAACAGATGATGTTCGAGTCATCTGCGTATTGTATGAGTGTGCCATGTTTGGTGGCAGAGGCTAGATTATTGGTGTAAACACAGAAGAGTAGGGGTCCAAGGATGGATCCTTGGGGAACCCCTATGGAGACAGGTAGTTGGGGAGATATGTCATTCTACCATACAACAGATTGTTGGCGGTCAGACAGGTAACTCTGAAACCAGTTGGTGACCGATTGTGAGAAGGATAGGTTATTGAGGACAGAGATAAGTTGTTTGTGTGGGACCATGTCAAATGCTTTAGATAGGTCTAGGAAAGTAGCAGAGGAGAAGTAGCCATTGTTTTTATGCTGAAGGACAGTGTTAGTAAAGGAGAGTAAGGCAGTGGTGGTGCTATGGTTTGGTCAGAAACCATGCTGAGTACTGGAAAGGAGGTTGTTAGTAAGGAGGTAGTCTGAGACCTGAGAGTGTACACATCTCTCTAGTATTTTGGAGAGTGGAGAGAGAATAGCTATGGGGCAGTAATTGGTTAGTTATGTGGAGGATCCGCCTTTGTGGAGGGGAATTATATGTGATACTTTCCACAGTGTGGGAACGTAACTTTCTGACAGAGATTGGTTAATCAAGATGGATACTGGGTAGGCCAGAGCATCAGCTGCGATTTGTAGGTATTCACTTGGGATGCTGTCTGCTGCTAATTTGGTGGGTTTAAGTTTAGTTAAGAGTTTTTTTTATGTTGGAGGTAGGTACAGGAGAAAAAGAGAAGGCAGTGGGGAGATTACTAGTTGAAGGTGTGGGTTGCAGGGGAGGGGGGTTGTGTTGTTTAGCTAGTGATAGTATGGTTTGGGTGAAGTCTGTGTTGAATGAGGAAGCAATATTTTCTGAGGAGTGAGGGATGTTAGGAGGGGGGGTACTGACTTTACCTGGGTGGAGGATGGAGTTTATGGAGGACCAGAAGTGTTTGGGGCTGTGTTGTGAGGAGTCTAGGGCAGACTGGTAGTATTGGGATTTGTCCTGTTTTATCAGCTTTTTGACTATTGCGCAGTTCTAGGAATTTCTGTCTAGCTGAGGGGGTTTTGGTTTTGCGCCAGTGCTCCCAGGCTTTATCCCTGTTTTTCATTTCTGACATAGTGGTTTTCTGTAGCCATGGGGAGGGTTGTTGCTTTGGTTCTGAAGAATCTTAGTTCTGGCATTGAACAAAGCACAAAAGTGACAGCGGGGGATGTCATGGTCTGGGCCTAAGCAAGTGATGCAGTAAGAATGAAAGTCTCGGTGTAGTATTTGCTTTCCACAGGCGAGACAATTGTTAACTTTTTCTGACATCGGTTAGTGCAAGAAAAAAGGATCCCCAACGGGGTAGTTAGCTTTAGAAGACTGCAGCTTCAATTCGGAAGACGAAACTCAGGTAGCGGCCGACTGGCACTCGTGCGAACTGCTTCTGCTTCGGGCTCCATGGCAAGAAAGACTGATGTGTCGGCTGTCTTACTTTATACAACTGATGACCTGACGTCAGTCCTGAAGAGATCGCAACCGATGCAGAAATACTAAACCTCTGGTATTTGGACTGGCCGAGGACTACCCTGGCAGGGATAACTGAAATGTGATGACTGCAACAGTGAAACACAAAGAACATCGGATGAGAGAAAAGGGGTAGGACTCGAAACATGAGAGCCCTTTCCACCACCTCGAAAGCTGACTGACTCAGAGAGGCTTCAGCCAAAAGTAGATCTAGGCCACCCTCGGATCTGTGCCTCTGGGGAGAAATCGGATCTGAACTGTCAAAGGCTTCCAGAGGAAGGGACAGATCTGACAAAAACAAAGCTGAACCTATCCCCTTAGATCCGATGCAGACAGTTTAGATCAGAGACCTGTTCTGATCTGAAGGTATCATGGGCAGAACCAGTCAAGAAAATAGTTGGAGTGCAGGAAGAAGCCTTCCTCGGATCCAACACCAGACCTGTCAGGGATTCTGGATCATGGGACTCCAAAACCACTGGACAGATTGGAGAAGGAGATGAGATGGTCTTTGAAGTGACAAGCAAACTCACGGATCCAATAAGGGACAGAGCTATTAAGACCCCCACCTGGACATGAGCTGAAAAACATTTGCAACATCCTATCCACATCGGCGTCCGACAAGCTTCTGGAGGACCTAGAGGAAGTAGATGATGGGGGCCTTGTATGCTTCTTTGGAGTCTGAAGCAACTGAGAAGGTAAAGCGGACGAAATTGGTTTGATGGTAAACTCTGGAGTACCCAGTTTCGGATCCGATGACGTAGGATCAAAGGGAGGTACTGCTGGACTTACAGTTATAGCAGAAGGGAGCCGAAGCCATCCAAAGGCTTTGGTTCTGACTGACGAGTTATATTAAGATCAGACAGTGTCGGATCTAAACTTTTTCTAGTTTTCGAGCTAGGCTCTAATGAAGACCTGGGGGACTTTGGGTGGAGTGTTTCTTGTGCTCCAAAGGAGCAGACTTACTAGTGTTTCAGGAGGTTTGAGCCCCTGAAGAAGATGCAGATGGAAGAAGACCCCTTAAAATAAGTTTATTGCTTCTGTCTGCCAGAGTTACTGGATTAAAAGTACAGCAGATCTTGCAAGATGTGCCCAAGTGCCCAGCCCCAAGACAGCACATGCACTCCTTGTGGGCATCTGAGTTATTTTATGTCCATAAGAATTGCATTTTTTAAAGCCTGTTGATTTGTCAGACATTATTAAAAGAGAGAAGTAGAAATAAGGACAAATGCTCAAAAGGTAAACTACTCAAAAGTTTTTTTTTTTTTTTTAATTACGGCAAAGAAAGAAGAAGACGTGAAGGCTGAATACCAATGATGGTAAACTGAGAAAATACCCTATAGAGAAAAACAGTAATTAGAAATACCAACAATGTTAATATAAAATTGCTACAACAATAGTAGAAGAAAAAAGAAAAATCCTAATGACCAGCGAGAAACTAAAAGGGAGGACAGTGAAACAGCTAAATAGAAATTTAAGGAAAAAAAATTAAAATTAGAACAAATGACAAAATATCTAGACTACAGCTCGAGTGTGGAACCTGCTTCTGTTTGCAATGGCGGCAAATGACATCTGAGGCAATGGGGATGAAACAGTGCATATGGGTACAGGAAGAAGCTCAAGAGCTGGAGCCTAAGTCTGGAAAAGGTGGCCAAGTCAGATCTGAGGGCTGGATCCGAACCCATACACGGAGAAAGAAATGAAAAGGACAACATCGGATCAGACTTTTTTTTAGTTGCCTGTTTTAAAAGGAGGTGAACCAATGTACTTGAGTTGTTCCCCACATCAGAATCAAGTGGAGTTTCCACTCGTTAAGAGGCTGTCCAGGATGTGCTTAGTCTGTCTGCCACTGTGTTTTGTTCTGACAGAATGCATGTGAGCTTAACAGTCAGAGAATGCTGTACAGCCACCTCCCAGGCCCTCACTGCTAACAGGAAAAGAAGGTATGATACTCTTTACCACTCGTTTGTTTGGGTACCACATCACAGTAGTTTTGTCTGCGAGCACTAGAAGAAGCTCTGCAGACCATTATGTGTTGAACTTTTAAGGCAAGAATACCTGCCAACATCTCTTATGTTTATGTGCTTCAGAGAATTTATATTACATTACTGAATATTCGGGAAAGTCAAACGTCATATGGTCGAGACCATATAACTGACTTTTCGAAAATTCAAACAGTACAAAAGCCCCCTGCACCCCCCCACACCTCCTGCAAATTGTATATACCAACTCCGAGGTCACAATATAAAGGGAAAAAGGGAGAATTCCCTAATTACCATTGTACCACAATCTCAGTACAACGACTTGAGTTTTAAGAAAGTCACAGACACTGTCTCAAACAGAAGACATTCGACTTCCTGACTCGATAATCTGACATAAAACCCACTTTGGCAATATCCAGAGGGCCAAACAAGCCTTGCACTTGAACTCCCAAGGACACAGTTCCCCATGCAAAATGTGAAGAATGAGCTGGCATCTGAAGGAAAAGGGAGTCCTGGATATAAAGAAAGTTGATCCCTCCATCACTGCAGTTCCTGTTTCAAAAATTCCAGTTCTGGTACCTGGTAATCCAAGGAATGGAGGTGCTAGTCCAACAGTTCTTCAAGTACCATTGAATTGTTATCATGTATAGTCAGGCTAGTGGTATCATGAGTACCACTGTTGCCAGGAGACTTAGAATTTTGAGGAATTCTTGCTGAGGCCATGATCTAGAAGACAGAAATCCAAGAAAATGCCCTGATAAGTCATAAACAAAGTTATGTACTTACTGTAATGATTCATACTGTCAATGCAGTTCTGATAGGACATGCGAGTCCTCGAGCACCAGCTCAGATCTGATCCAGATGCTTCAGTGCTCCAGCCCTTAGCACTCCCAAGACTTTTACCCCTAAAATACCCTGCTCACCCCTGACTAACTCAGGTCAAGTTTGACACCCATAGTAGTGCAATCTGCACTGCCTTTATTTAGAAAAATACACAAGACCAGCACACAGGTGGGGGAAGGACAACAGGTTGTTGTATTGGATGGACTGAAATGAAAGGATCTATAATTATGGTAAGTACATATCTTTCCAATCCTATTCATTCAGCCCATCTGATTTGACATATGGGTCAGGATCCCCAGCTACTTGAACCCTTGGTGGCTTCATGACAGCAGACTTTTCAGGACAGAAGCCCCAAAGAAAGCCATTTCTCTGGACATGCAATCTAATCTAGTTTACAGTGCTTGACAAACGTGTCTGTAGAAGACCACGTGGTAGTCTGACAATTTCATCAAATAATAATGTTCTGAAAAAGGCTGCTGAAGTAGCAACTGCTCTGGCTGAAGAAGTCTTTGGTTTAGTGGGCAATGGTCTACTTTGAAAAGAGTACATATATGTAATACAAATCAGACAGCCAACTGGACAGACGCACTTTGGAGACCTTCTTACCCAGTTTGTTACATGCAAAGGACACAAAAAGCTGTTCATATTTCCTAAAAACAGCAGTCTTGTGCAAATAAAAATGAAGCTGTCTGTGCAAGTCCAAAGTGTGCAAAATGTATTCCCTTTTATTCTGGTAGTTTTGGAAAAATGCAGGCAAATGACAACATGTCAATTTTGTCAACAAATGGTTGACAACAGTTGATTTCAGAAGGAAAGATTAATTCAACGAGTAACTCTATCCGTATGAAAAAGGATGTACAGAAGAACAGAGTAGAAAGCATGGAGTTCAGAAACCCTTCTGGCTGACTTAACAGCCACCAAAAGTACGGACTTCTAAGATAAATATTTTAGCTCTGGTAGCAGCAGGTTCAAACGGAGGTCTGGACAAGTTCAAATCCCAAGGAGGGACATAGTCTGTAATGGGTGGTCTTAATGAAATATCCCTTTGAGAAAAGCTTTGCATAACTTATGAGAAGCTAAGAAACCCAATGTGGAATGAAGAAACAGTCACTAACTGTACCTTGTTATAGTAGAAAAAACAGATCCTGCTGTAAACAAGAATTTGAGCACAGCCACAGGAGACTAGAATGGCGTGACATTGTAAGATTCAGCCCATATAACAAATCTCTTTCATTTACTGTGGTACACCCTTCATGTAGATGCCTTCTGAGAGGCTATAAGAATATGTAAAACTTTGGAAGGGTGGGAGGGAAGATTCCCATGTCATTAATGGAATTGGAGATGGCAAGCAGTGTGCTTCAGGTTGGAAAGTTCTGGGTGAAGTTACCCGGATGGGTGAGAGATCAACTGGGTCAAAGAACCTAGGGGCTTCCTTTGCATACTGACTTAGAGGCTAGGGAGCCAAATCTGTCTTGGCCAAAAATGGGCAAGGAGAATGACTGGTGCTTTTTACCAAATGGCTTCCAATATGAATTCTGATACCAGAGGGGTAGGTACATAAGCATAAAGTAGTCCTTGAGGCCAACAACTGGACAGTGCCCTTGAGGTACATTCCCTGATGAGGGAAGATGGGAAAGTAACCACTGCACTTGGTGCTGGAAGTGGTCACAAGGAGGATGCAGCATGGTTCACGCCAGTAATGGAAAAATTTCTTCCCCATCATTGGATTTAGGGACCACTCGTAAGGAAGTGGGGAAACTCCTGCTCAACCTGTCCGCTAGATCGTTTATTCTCCCGAGGATATGTGCAATGAAAAAGCAATGAGAGGCCATCGCCTTTTGCCATAATCTCATGGCTTCTCAGCAGAGTGGGTAAGACCTGGTTGCCCCCGCTTGTTGATGTATCAAACAACCATCACGTTGTCCGTCTGGATGTTTATCACTCCTAAAAGAAGCCAGTTCTGACGTTCCTGAAACGCAAGCAGAACTGCCCTCATCTCTTGCACACTGTTGTGAAGACAAGCCTCTGATTCTGACCATGAACATTAGACCAGTCTCTCTCTGTAATGCTCTACCCAAGTGACGATGCATCCGTGGTAACAGTTGCTACTGGAGAAGGAAGTTGAAATAGTCTTCCCTTTGTAAATAGCAGAGTCTGAAGCCACCACTTCAGATGAGTTCTAATAGAGTACTTCTGATGGGAAGGGACAGTGAACTGTGTTTCTGGGACAACTGTTTTTGGAGCATCCACTGTAGAATTCTCATGTGAAATGTGAAATGAGAATGGCTGCCTCCATTCACCCTAAAGCTCTTAACACAGTCCTCATCTGTGGGTGATTGTTCTCTAATAAAGTCAGAACTGCTATTCTTATGCTCTCTAATAAAGTCAGTACTGTTGTCCTTAATGATGTAATTCTGTCCTGTGGCAGTGTAATTTGAGTAATCGTACTGTTGAGATGGCATTCTAGAAATACAATGTGTTGAGTGGGTTCCAGACTGGATTTCAGTATATTTATTGTGATGACTAACATCGCACAAAGATGCAGTAAATAAACCTTCACTTGAAGGAGAAATTCTCCGAAGCAGCAGCCAGGAGTCAGTCATCCAGTATGGGAAGAGCCAGAATCCCTCTAACAGCAGATGAGCTGCTACTACTGCCATACACTTGGTGAATACCCTGGAGGATGTGGTGAGACCAAATGGCAGGGTCCTGAACTGAGTGACTGGCTCCTAATCAGAAGCATAGGGATAGACTCCTTCTGTATTTTTATGTGGAGATAAGTATCCTGGATATCTAAAGAGCACATTCATTTGTTCTTCTGAAGACAAAGAAGAATAAAATGCATCAGAACCATTCTGAAGCAGGCCTTTTTGACGTAATTGTTAGAGGCATAAGTCCAGAAATGGAGAGAAGCATAGTTTGTATTTTTCTTGACCAAAATGGAGCAGGAGTAAAATCCTGACCTGTACTGGTCTCCTGGGACCTCCTGGATGGTTTACTGCAATAGAAAGAGAACCTCTCTGACAGCAGCCTTTGCCTGACTGGTTGGGATATCAGACAGAGGAAATTGGAGAGTTAGGGGTTGTTCTAAAATGGAATTGGATAACCTATGGTTACTCTCTCCATCTTTCTCTCACCCATCTGTCTCCTGTGAAGGTGAACCAGGACTGAGGACAGAGAGATAGTGATGCTTCCCACAATTGCCTCCAAAGTGGAAACCTTCATGGATTCTGAGGTCGCCTGTCGAGAATTAACCTTGGAATCCCTGGTGTTGTGGACATCCTCGGCCTCTTGGCCTGCATCTGTTGAAGTGGCTACCTCTGCTATGGCCATCTCTGTCAGAAGAGGAGTCAAACTGATGGTGAAACTTCCTAAACTAGAGAGATCGAGACCCTTTCTAATTCCTAGAAAAGATGTGCTGCGGTGACTTGAATTTCACTCCTACCATACTGAGTACCATTTTGTCCTGTTCACTCTTCTGCATTCTTTCTTTAACTGTTGTAAAGAATAAGGTGGTACCTTTGAAGGGTGTGTTAGTAAAAGATGCTTTAAAATTGTCCTAAAAAAGTCAGAAAAGCTAAGCCAGGTGTTCCACTCTATAGCAATATCCACTCCAGCTGTTCTGACTGATCCATACATAGCGTTATGAAGTAAGCGGATGGATAGATTAGTGATACTTGACATCACTGACAGAGTAGTCGCAAGTTATTTCTGCGAGTATGGAATGACAGGGTTCTTCAGTGGTTATGGAATGTTGTGCTAGATCCCTCTGGAGCCTGGTCATATGTATGGCATAGTTCACTGCTTGTATCGCAAAACAGCCAGAGACATACTCCCACTTCCATAGACTACTCAAAGTCTGAAACTGCTTGTTGGGCAGATGGGTGGATTAAAACTCCTCTGGCAACTTTTTTTAGTGGCCTCTGCAATAATGACTAAATCTACAGGTGGAGTCTTTGCCCAAAACAGTTTACTGGGAGGGGTTCAAAGGATTTTAATAGGCTTCCATGGGACGGACTCACAGGTACCTGGATCCTGCTTTGATTTTTAAATTACCAACTCCACCATCTTATCAACTGGTGGAACCACTGTAGTAGTAGATGGGAGTCATTTCATATGCCTCAAAAAGACCTGCCTTATCTGGGGAGGGAAGTTATGTGGTCCAAGATCCCCTCCATCTCATCAGTTCCAGGATCTCACAAAAGGAAATGTCCAAAGCAGGGGATTATGGGAAGCTCTTTCCATCCTCAGAATCAGCATCTGACATGACAGACTCATTGGGAGAGTTGATGTGCTTCCACTTGCAAACCTTGTTGCTCGATGGCTCAGGGGAGGATGCTCCTGAGTCCTCAGAAGAGTGTCCCTGCAATGCAGTACTGGTTTTGAGGCCACCAGAATGAATGCACCCTGGAAACCCCTGCTAACAGAATAAGCCCAACTGGCAGCAATGATGGGGTGGACCGGTTGTCAGTGGTTACTTGCCTTAGGTGAAATGATCCTCCCCAATGCCTGGAATGCCTCTCTCTGAATTCAATGGATCTGAAGAAACAGATCATAAAATTAGATCTAGCTCTGTAAATGGGTACAGAGAAAGCAACCTAGGGAGAATCCTCAGACCTGACTGAGCAGACCGCACCAAGGAGGGTACCAGAGCTGAAATCTCAAATGCAGACAACTTTGGTCGGACCCAACTGGATCCAAGCTGATAACGTTGAATGAGAAGTTATGTACCTACCGTAACGTTCCATGTTAGTTGTCTTCTTCTCGCCTTCTTTCTTACTGGATGGGTTCGGAGCCAATCCTCGGCTCCGACTCGGCTTATACCAAAGCTCGAGAGCTATTTTTACCGGCTCGAGGTAACCCTGTATCCCACAATGCTAGGCGCTAACTACCCAGATCTCATTTGATAGCTTACACTGTAGCAGTTCTGTCCCCAGAACAAAGGAGAGAGAGGCATACCCATATAGATAGCCATCCCAAGAAAGGGATAACCACTGGAGACTATAACTGGGCAAAAAAGAAGGCCCCGAAGGATCCTATCGGTCTGTCCAGGCTAGGGAGTTGGAGGGCGGGACGCAAGAAAGAAGACGAGAAGAAGACAACTAACATGGAACGTTATGGTAGGTACATAACTTCTCAATGTTAAGTTGTCAATCTCGCCTTCATTCTTGCTGGATGGGACCGCATCCCAAGCACCTCAAATCTGGGTGGCTCATCGGAACAGACTCTTGAGGACGGTGGAACCAAAGTTAGCTCGGCTTCTGGAGGCCATGTCCAATTTGTAATGAGAAATAAAGGTATGGGGAGAGGCCCATGTGGCTGCCGCACAAATTGAATCTAAAGGCAACCTGTCCTGAAAGGCTATTGACGTAGCTAAGGCTCTAGTTGAATGGGCTCTAGGTTTTGAAGGAAGCTTTTGATGCCTCAGTTCATAGATGAAAGTAATGACAGAGGCCAACCATCTAGAAAGGGTTACTTTGGAAACTGGAAGGCCTTTCTTCCCTTCAGCATATGATGCTTGGTTCTATCCAGGTAGTAACGGAGTTGGCGACGAACATCCAAGAAATGCAACTTTTGTTCCGCTCTGTTGGAGTAATTAGGGAAGAAAACTGGGAGATCGATAGTCTGGTTTAGATTTGCCTCAGAAGATATCTTGGGTAAAAAGGAAGGGTTAGTTCTTAGGGACACACTATCTTTATGGAAAACCAGATAAGGAGGACGAACGCAAAGGGTGTGAAGTTCTGAGACTCTCCTCGCAGAGGTTATGGCCACTAAAAACAAAGTCTTCCATGAAAGAAATTTCAGAGAACAGGAAGCCGCAGGTTCAAAGGGAGGGAGAATCAGGGAGGTTAAAACTAGATTCAAATCCGACTGCGGTGGGGGATGTCTGACCGGGGGCTTAAGTAAAAAGATACCTTTAAGGAAGGCTTTACACAGTTTATGAGACATAATAGAGGAGTCTGACAGGCCCACATGAAAATTTGAAATGGCCGCTAAAAGGACTCTGATAGTGGACGAAGAAGATCCTGATTGAAAAAGTTTGGCCAAAAAATCCAGGACCGATTGGATAGGAGCCACGAATGGGTCTATGTTCCTAGATTTTGCCCAGAAGGAAAAACGTTTCCATTTGCTGGCATAAATCCTCCTGGTAGAAAATTTGTGAGAAGCTAAAATGATGTCACGCACCGAATGGGAGATAAAGGGAAGCCTGGCTAAGGTTGGAAGTGGAGCAACCAAGCTGTGAGGTTGAGAGAGGGAAGGGATTGGTGCAGCTTGCCCGACTGATGGGTCAAGAGATCTGGAACTGGGTCCAGATGCCAGGGCTGCTCCAAGAGGTAACGATGGAGGAACGGAAACCAGATTTGTCGAGGCCAGTACGGAGCAATGAGGATCACTGTGGATCTCAAGGCGGTAGCTTTCTGAATCAACTGAGTGATTAATGGAAAAGGGGGAAAAGCGTACAGGAGACCCCGAGGCCAATTGTGGACTAGAGCGTCTGTGGGGAGGGGGCGGCCAGGAAGAGAGTGAAAAATTTGCGGCACTTGCTGTTCTGGGGTGTTGCGAAAAGATCGCAGCAAGGTTGACCCCATTTTCCGAAAATTTTCTCCACTACTGACTGCTTGAGAGATCACTCGTGTGGCATGAGAATGGCTCTGCTCAGCCTGTCCGCTATGACGTTGGACATCCCGGGGATATGCGCTGCTATCAGAAACCGCTGAGAGGAGATCGCCCACTGCCAAAGTCTGAGTGCTTCTCGATATAAGGGATAGGACTTTGTTCCGCCCTGCTTGTTGATGTACCACACTACGGACATATTGTCCGTCTGAACTGCAATTGTCCTGATGGGAAGAGAGTCCTGAAGGGCTTGCAACGCTAAAAGTACTGCTCTCATCTCTAGAGGTGGCACTCGAAAGGTTGCCAAGTGCCCTGGACCATCCTGCCCTGAAAATGCCCACCCCCCCCAACCCGATCAGGGAGGCATCCGTTGTCACTGTAGCAACCGGGGGGGGGGGCAAAGGGTCTGCCCTGAATCACTTGAAGGGAGACCATCCACCAAGACAGGTGTTTCTTGCATGACTGACTTATTAAAATGTTGTGTGACATCGGGAGCTGTTGGAAGGACCACTGAGAGAAAAGCATCCACTGAAGGAGTCGCATGTGGAAGCGAGCTAAGGGAAGTAATGTAATGGCAGCAGTCATGAGACCTAGAGTCTTCAGTACAAACCTGGCCTGAATTTTGTTGTTCTAGAGAAGGATATGAACATGTTCGTGAATATCTGAGACTCTTTGTGCTGTTAGTTTTGTAGATAGTTCGACTGTGTCTAATATGGCGCCTATGAAGGTAATAGACTGACAAGGCGACAAAGCAGACTTTTTGAAATTTATGGAGATACCTAGCTCTTTGCAAATCTGAATGGTGTAATCTCTGGACTGAATAAGTTGATGCCTGGTGGAGGCGGTAAGGAGCCAGTCATCCAGATATGGAAACACCTGGAATCCTTGATGCCTCAGATGAGCCGTAACCACTGCCATACATTTGGTGAACATTCGGGGGGGCTGTAGTGAGACCAAAGGGCAGGGCCCTGAATTGGTAGTGACTGTCCCCCAGCCGGAAGCGGAGAAACCTCCTGGAGCGCCTGTGCATTTTGATGTGGTAGTACACATCCTGAAGGTCTATAGAGCACATCCAATGGTCCTGGCCCAAAAAGGGTAGAATGGACTGTAGCGTGACCATCCGGAACTTCGTTCTTTGAACAGACTTGTTCAGTCTGCTGAGATCCAAAATTGGTCTCCAGTCCCCTGTCTTTTTTGGTACCAAAAAGAACTTGGAGTAGATTCCGGATCCTTGCTGGTCTGCTGGGACTGGTTGGATGGCCCTTTTTCTTAGCAGTTTTAAGATTTCTAATACTGCTTGTTCCCTTAGACCGGGTGGAACATCTGGAAGGGGCCTTTTTGGCTGTTTTGGGGTGTGGACAAAGGGAATTTTGTAACCCTTGGATATGATCGACCGTACCATCTGTCTTTGGTGTGGAAAGCCAGGCTTTTGGGTACAGTGATAATCTTCCCCCGAATGCCTCAGAAGGTGGACAGCCGGGCAGCTTCTCAGGGATGCTGGAAGGGTTGGCCAGAGACAGCTTCTCTGCTACCCTGATTCTGCGGACCCCTTCTGCCCCTGGGGCGGCGTCTGTTATTATTCCCCCTTGCCTCTAGAGGGGAACTCACCTCGTGCATCCGGCGCGACTCCCTGTGGTTTGCGGAACCACATTTTTCCACCTTTCTGACCTTTAGGGTATGGTCTAGATGGGGTGAAAAAACGGACTCACACAGCAGAGAGAGTCTTGCCTTCTTGTTCGCATCTGGTCAAAGTATCCTTCACCTGAGGTCCAAACAACGCTGAACCATCAAAGGGAGAGTTGGTGAAGGATGCCTTAAAGGGGTCAGCAAAGTTACAAAGCCGCATCCAGGCGTGACGTCTTAAGGCCACGCCTATGCCTGCAGCCCTACTCGCCCCATCTGCCGCATAAGAAATAAGCCGCATGGAGGAGTTAACAATCGAGTTTAGAGTTGCCAGCTGGGAGTTGATTTTGTCCCGAGACCCCGCAGCTGTTGGATCCTGCAGGGTATCACCCATTTCTTTGAGCAAGTCTCTTTGAAGGCGGGTGAAATGACATAAGTAATTCAGCGACCGCAAGGTAAAGGTCGCTGAAGAAAACATCCGCTTGCCGTACCTATCCATGGTCCTAGATTCCTTATTAGGAGGATGGATAGGTACTGAAGGATCGGCCAGTTCCTTCTTAGTGGCTGCTGCCACCACCGTGGCATCAACAGGGACATCCTTGGTCAAAAACCGTTTATCAGATGGGGCTGTGATAAATTTTGAAGGCCTCCGTGGGGTAGGTTCCAACGAGTCAGGGGCCGTCCATGCCTTCCTGGGCCACCACTTCCATAAGGGGGTCAAAGGGCGGAGACACCCAGGAGGTGGAAGGGCGAGAACCAAATGCCTCTAGGTAGACCGACTCGTCCTCGGAAGGATTGAGGGTAGACCAGTTCCCCCTCTGCTTGAGGATCTCAAGGATGTCAGAAAAAGAGACATCCTCAGAGGGGGATCGTGGGGACACTTCCGACTCATCCAAGTCGGTGTCAAATGTGACGGACTCGGGGGAGTCCACATGCTTCCTCTTACATTTCCTCTTCCGAGTGGGCTCCCCTGATGGATCAGGTGAGGCCTCAGAAGAGGAGGATGCTCACAAAGGGGGCCCCTGAGGCATAGGGTTTCTGCGGTCAGGGTCGAGAGAATGGGTAGAGACCGTAGCAGGCACTACAGTGGGAGGAAAGACGCCATTCACCTCAGTGTTTTTGCCCCAGGTGCCGAAGCAGCACGCCCCACTGGAAATTCAGATATTCCTTGGCCCCAGAAAAAAGGAAAAGAGCATGTAAACCCATATATACAAACAAATACACTAAGCAAAACTCCCCATTAGCAAACTATTACCATAAAAACACCCTAGCAGTAGCTCACTAAAAAGAGGAGGGAGGACTTGCATTAGCTTCATGCTAAAAGAGGGTACAACTACATCAAGTACAGGTATGCCGAAGTTCGGTGGAAGCACACTATAGATCGCAGTCATAACAGCTGGGTCATTAACCACAACACCAACTGAGGAGTTCCCTTAGAGGATGTAGGTGTTTAGGGATCAGCAGGGTAGAGTACCATAGCCAACTAGGGAGGGGATCTGTACAGATTAGGCAAGGTTTAATGGATGCCTCATGTATGTAAATAAATCCAAGTAGCTCGCCAATAATACATAGAGGGTAGCCACTCCTCATAAGAGCCTTGTGGTAGGAGCTGCTGCCCTAAGGCTGAAGGTCTCCCTTCTGTGGAATTGGTATTCCAGGCTGTGAGTAACAAAATGCTGCCCTTATCCTATCCATAACTAATTGTATGTTTTGAGAGGATCCATTCCTTCCCTTTTTGCTGGTATATCCTTTCAAAGCCATTCTGAGGTTGTCTGTTTTTGTGAGCTCCAGGTCAGATAGCGTGAAGGTTCGCACACATCCAAGGTTCTGCTGGGTTTCTTCCTCTGTTTTGTGGGTTTCCAAATTTTAGGGGTAAGTGGATTTTGGTCCCAAAGTTTCCTCTGGATTTGCTTTTTAGGCCACAAGGCTGATTAGTCCTTCTGGGGTAGTGGTTGTGGTGGGTCCCCCTGAAGGGTGATACTCGCTGTTAAGGCCTTAGTTTCTTGAAACCTGTTTTGCGGGACTGTGGGAATGGAAGAAAGCTTGGGGAAGCACAGGCCATGTAGTTCTGCTGTTCTGAAGTGTTGTGCAGTAGGAAAGTGTCAGCTAGGAAAGTACTAAATTTAAGTGTCCCTGTTTGTTCTGTGGTTTTCGAGGTGGTAAAAAAAGGTGATTCCCCTGAGGTGCTGCTCTGAGTGCTGGTGTCCCCAAGCAGGTTGTTCCTTGTTTGTGCTGGGTAAAAATCTTGATTCCCATGTGTCTTGATGGAGGAGTAGGTGATGCTACATTCTTGAGTTGTCCAGATAGCTGCTATCTGGATGGATGCATCTATCCAGATGGAGGTTCTGAACAGGCCTTTCATGGTTCCAAAGCTGTTACCTTTTCCATTTTCCAGCGATATCTATCTTTTCTTTGGAGCCTCCGGCGCCAGAAAGGATAAATGACAACTCTTTGTCAGAGTTTTTGACATATCTCCTTCTGATTGATCTTTTCATTTTTTGAAAGGTTAATGACTTTGGATCTTTGGTTGAAGTTCCGGATTCTGAGTTAGCATCATGTCTTTCAGGAATTGGAGTTGTATTTACTTCCACAAGCCTCAGTATCTGCTGCAGTTCTGAGTCTTGGCCCTCAGTGGCTAAAGGGATTCAGGTTTCAGTAGTTCCTGTAAGCTCCAGAGTAGTGTTTATCAGTATTGAGGTGGTGGGTTTGCATATCTTGGGGTATTTCAAGAGTAGCTGAAGGAGATTTAACAGTACTCCTTTTCCAGGGGTGGAATGTCTTTGCATATTTTCCTGAGTTGGTGCAGCTGAAGAGATGTCAATAGGTTTTATCTGTGCAGATTGTGAGGTTTTGAAATGGTGAGAAAAATGGAATTGTGCAGGTGGAGGAGTGCAACATCTGAAAATGTCCTGCTTAAAAATGTCCGTCGAGAGGTTTCATCTGTACAAATCTTGCTCGCCCCTGGATGTTTCTTCTGATTAGGAACCACAGGTGCAAATGCTCCTTGTTTAGGGGGGCTGAATTGTATTGTCTGTTTGGAGGATGCGTGCATGACTTGATCCTTGTCTGCTGCTTGAGAATGGAATCATCTCTTAGGAAATGGAATGAACTTGTCCTTGCCAGTTTTTTCTGAGTTGAGGTTTGTTTGGTCTGGTTGATGTGCTCTATCTGTTGCATGAGAGTCCATTTGGTTTATTTGCGATTTGTCCAGCATAGGGGCCCCCATCCTGGTCTTGATGTGCAGGTGCTTATTTTCCTGGCTACTTACTTTCTGTGATGAATCCAAATCTTGGTCTGACCGGCATGCCTGTGAAGCCCATAGGAACTCTCTGGCTAAGTATGGAAACCACCAAGGGAAGGCCTGTGCCTCCCCCCTGTGTGTGGGGCCATAAATTCAGAGTGGTGTTTTGGGCGTTTGGATATGTACCCTGTTTGATGGGACGTGGTTTATGCATGATGGACCATAGCCCAAGGCCTGCAGAACCTTCTTGGCCCATGTTTACCAAGCTTTATTATGAGGTCACAGTAAAGAAGCGTTTAGCATTTGGATTTCTGTAGTTAGGCTCACAGTAATGTCTTGCTGTGTCCATAGAGGCAAGAAGATCCTGTGTTGGTATGTAGAATTTCTTTTGTTTTGTAGTGGCCAGGTATCCGCCACAGTGTGTTCCTCCTACTGTAAGAATGAATGCTTTTCTTTGGTAAAAGTGTTGTGTGACTCAGGCAGGCAAGCAAGCAAATGACCCTTTGTAAGAATTCCTATGACCCTCTGCTGTGGTGTTTACTGATGGCAGGTGCGCCTCGAATAATTGGGAATGTGCAGATGCTTCTCAAAAGGCAATGCTGAGAATTAGTGTGCATTTGGATCCTGCATATTGAATGAGGTAGTGAACCTGCTGGAATCATAGATAGCTCTGAAGGTAATGCTCCTTTAGATTGAGAGTTAGGTCCCAACTGCTTCTAATTGAATAGAGCCAGATGCCTGCCCCTCCTTGCTTTTGAATTTTGGGACAGGCCTGTATGTATTCAAGGGTAACAGGTCGAATGTTGTAGACGCACTTTTAGAAGTCTTGTGAGGGTTTTGTGAATGAGTAGAACCCTTTTGAAGCTCGTTGTAGGCACTTCCTTGTGTAGAAACTCTCTCCCGCTAACATCTTAGGTGCTTTAAGCTCCTGCTTTATGTTGAGGTAGATTGTGCATTCGTCTGAGACTGGTTTGGTGTGGACTCATGTTCGCAACCTTTTTGTGTTTAATTGTAAATTTTGTGTTTTCTCTTTTGTTATGTATGTGCAGTTCTTTGACTGGTAGGTCTTTCTTCAATCTTTACTTTCTGCATAATTTGTTGAATGGTGGTGCCCTTACTTTCATGTGGTGGCTGTGTTTTCACTTTGGCTTGTGCTGTCAGTGTGCCAACTGTGGCTGTATGCCACTGGATGTGGTTTGTGTAGGCAGTCCTTGTGGCTGTGTCTGTTCTGTGGCTGGAACGGTGTCTCCTGCCCTTCTTGAAATTTTGTGGAGTCAGGTCCTGACCACTTTCTGCCCCTTGTTTCTTTCTGTGCCTTGGGGGTTCTTGGTGCTTTGGCTCTTTCCTGTTATTTGAACTGCTTTTTGCCTTTTCTTCACCAACTTCATGGAAGGCTGGGCATTTGCCCTGTTTGAACCCATTTTATCCTTAGGAGCTGCTAACTCGGTAGCTTTAACATGACCCGTAGAGTTTTGCCTTTAGCCATGCAAACATCTCTTATCCTTTGAGATTGTCATGGCTGATCTTCTTGAAGCTCCAGTGCATCATCATATCTAGCTACATTGCCATGAATGTACCTGCAGGGTTGCCACTTATTAGTTTGATCTAAATAATATTTCTCTTGTCATTTTTTAATATGTGTAAGGAAATTTTAGTAAACTTGATTCATCATTCTACCATTTATTGTATCAATTTTAACAGGCATAATAAAAGCTCAACTGATCAGAAACTAACAGTGTAATTTTACAGTGAACTTTCAAGCTAAAGTAAATACTTTCAAGTGCAGTAGGGTTTTTTTTTATGGTCGCTGCTAGACCCCTTGGGGTTTTCCCTATAGTAAGGGGTCTTTTATTCAGGAGTCGGCTATAGCCTTGCCTGGTCTGGCACAATGTTTAGGAAGGGGGGTTTCTGGGGGGCTGGGGGTGTGGATGATGGCTGAGTATCTGTCTCATTAAAGCATCATCTTAGTGTAGGAGAACAGGATAAACATCATCATGGCAGACATCACAGTGGAAGGTGCTAGGAGGTTCTGCTGAGGAGCTCGAATCTGTGAAATCCTGCGTGGAGAAAGTCTAAAATCTTCTTTTGGCATGTAAGGTTTGGCCGCTGGAGAATTCCTTCTGAGGGAGATGGGAAGCTGGTTCCCAAAGGAGAATTCTTCTGAGGGGAAATTGGGAAATCAGACTTGGCTGGTCAGATGCTCAGAATTCAAGAAATTGGAGATCTCTCTGATCTGGGTTCGGGAATCATCAGAGGAATCATCATCAGATAGGGCTGAGAGGCGGGGTCTGGGTGAGTCTCTCTATCCTGGGGGCTGAGAGGCTGTGAGGCCTGCTCTGGTAATTATTTCTTGTCTAGTAATTGGCCTGGTAAAGGAAGGTAAAATTGAAGGCACTGAAGAACCAGTGCACTGATTTGCAGGGCTGGCAAACACTTGTTGGCTTCTTGGTCTGAGGCAGTTGGCTGCTGGGGCCAGAAGTAGCTTGTACCAGGGAATGGTGGCCTGGTTGGCATGGTGGTAAAGTTTTTGAGGCTTCGTTAAGTAAGTCGCGCAGACCTCAACGAGGTAGATAAATTCGCTGGACCTCAGACCAGTTCTGTAGAGAGACCGAACCGAGACACTCATGTTTCTGTTTAAGCCGCGTTAACCGAGACACTCGCGGGTTGCTAGCTTCGCTAAGCCAGCTTTGGACCTTTGACCTTTCGTGCTTTTTTTGCTTGTTCCTTTCAAGTGTAGTCGTGTTAAAGTCAGAACTAAAAACTGCAAAGTGTGAAACAAAAACTGGACTGTAAACTCTGACCCGGTCGTCAAGCAAGGTGCCGCAGAAACTAACTGCTACTACGGCTGGGACGCTGGGTAAAATACCAAACAAGGCAGACAGGAAATCTTATGAGGTATTTGTTTCCCACAGGTTAAGGGTTATTAAACTTTTTTGACATTTTCTGCTGAGGGAAGGAAAGAGTCCCCGGGTATTACAGGGGTTTAGAGCTCTTCGAGCGAGTAGTAAGTATAATTCGGCAGCACCCCGACCGCACCGACCGCACCGCATCTTGCTCGCAGCGGGCGCCACCCCAAAGAAAAGAAAAGGAAATGGCGCCGGGCTGATGCCTTTATACCCAGAGACCACAAGCCGTGAGGTGGTGATTTTGCGATCAGCCGAGGACTTCTAACGGGGATAAATCCGCTGTGGGTAGGGCTGCCGACACGACAGGACAACCCAGCTGTTATGACTGCAGATGCATCCATGAAGGACATCTGAGGGAGCCGACTGAGGAGCGGGCACAGGGGCCAGCACAATCCTCATGACCTCGAAAGCACCCCAACAGGCAGGGAAGAAGGTCCCCGCTCCGAAGAGATAAGGACCCCTCCCGGCACCGAGAGGGATGGCTCCGAGGCCGATGGGGTCGAACTCACCTGCGCCGAGGCTCCGAGAGGGAGAACGGGGTTGGACAAGGGTCCGATGCCACTCGCCCCCTCGGAGCCGACAAGGGAGTCACTGAGCCCGGATCCCTCCGCGGATGGCACCATAAAAGAAATTGGAGCAGACGACAGAGCTGAATTGGGTGGTATCGGCTCCGACGTGTTGACGGTCATGGCTCCCACAAACTCTGGCTCCGAATTCAGAGGAAGAGTCGGAGGAGGAATCGACGATGGAATGGGGATAGCCATCTGTTGAGAAGGGCTATGAAGCATCTGGGCCAGTGCCTGTGACTTAACGAGTCTGCTAACCACCCTCTCGAGGTCATGGTCCGAAAGCCAGGAAGACCGAGAGGAATGGGACCGATGGCTGCGCTCCGAAAGCAAAGGAGATCTCGGAGCCGAATGGACCGACTCCAAAGAAGGGGACCTGGAGCGCTTACGACTCGAAGACGGCTCCGACGTAACTATCTGAGCCAACTGAGTTCTTGAAGCCTCGGCTCCAGCCGGAGCCGATGCAGAAGCAGAAGTAGCACCACTGGTCAGAGGCTCTGAACACGGAGCCAACGATTTAGTGGGCTTTGAATGTTTGCCCGACGAGGACTTGGCCGGGGAACCTTCGGGCTTCAACAAGCCTCTCAAAACCAACTTATTTCTGAGTTCCTGCAGGACTCGAGTCCTGCAGGTGCAGAGGGCATAAGCAATAAACACAAGAAGTGTGACAGTCTGTCAGAGACATTTTCTGACAGCATGAGTCACACTTCTTGAAGCCTGAGACCTTGGACTACTTAGACATCTTGCGTAAAAAAGACACACACACACACACACCACACACACCACACACACACACACACACACACACACACACACACACACACACACACACCACACTAAAGAAAAAACTTAGTCCAGTCACTTCACCACACCGAAGACTAAGATTAAAATAATTAAACTGACAATTTAACAGAAGATAAAAAGTACAGTTTTGTACCTACCATAAATGTAGATGTCCGATAGGCATGCATCTGCAGTCCTTACAAATGGGTTGTCCTGTCATCAGGCAGCCCTTCGGTCGGCCGGATTCCAAAGTCTGGGTCTGGCCTCGGCTGGTGTCGCACTTCACCCGACGTCATAGCGGCAGTTCTTTGGGTATAAAGGCATCAGCCGACGCCATTTTCCTCAGTGTTTCTTGCCCCAGATGCCAGGTGCCCTCTAGGAAGGCTAAATTTGGATAAATGCAAATGGTTCCAAATAGTAGAGAGCAAACAAAAAATAAGCATGTATGTACATATATACAAACAAATACACCATAATAGATTCCCCCAGCTAGCTACAAGATGGGCAAATACCCTAGGAGTACCACAGAAGGGAAGGAGGGTGGGTAATCCTGACTGCAGATGCACGCCTATCGGACATCTACATTTATGGTAGGTACAAAACTGTACTATGTCCTTCAAGGATGCATCTGCAGTCCTTACAAATGGGTAGAATACCATAGCCAAACTGGGGGAGGAGGAGAAATAAGATTATGGTGTAGTTAAGATCCCTTGCAAAACAGCAGTGGCAAAACCTGCTCGGGATCTGGAGTATAAAGGTAAGTTATAATGCTTGGCAAATGTATGCACGGAGCTCCAAGTAGCAGCCTCTAAAATGTCTTTGGTAGCCACTCCTCGTAAAAAAGCTGTGGTAGTGGCTGTAGCCCTTGTAGAGTGAGGCCTGATGTTTTCTGGAGTTTTCTTCCCATGGTAGGAGTAACAAAATCTAATGCAATTTCCTATCCACTTAGAGATTGTCTGTTTTGAAATTGCTTTTCCTTCCATTCCTGTTGCATATGCTACCAGTAGCTGGTCAGTTTTCTATTGCTCTTGGTCCTGTCCAGGTAGTAACGTAATTGTCTATGTACATCCAAGGTATGCAACAGCCTTTCTCCCTGTTCTGTGGGTTGGGGAAGAATGTAGGTAGGTGGATAGCTTGATTTAAAGATACCCTGGAGACCACCTTTGGCATAAAAGTAGGATTAGTTCTCATGGACACTCTATCTTGATGGAAGATCAGGAAGGGCTGTACTGCCATTAATGCCTGTAGCTCAGATACCCTTCTTGCTGAAGTGATTGCAAGCAGGAAAGCAGTCTTCCATGATAAGTACTGTAAATCTGCTGTTGCTGCTGGCTCGAAAGGAGGGAGTGTCTACTTTTCTAGCACAAAGTTCAAGTCCCATGCTGGCAATGGTGGCTTCCTAGGTGGTTTTACATTTTTAATTCCTCTCAGAAACTGCCTGAGCAGAGGATGTGAGAAGACTGGCGGATCCAAGTTGTATTCTGCTGAAATAGGTGATGCATGAATCTTAATGAAAGAATAGGACAGGCCGTTGTGGAAGAGCTCTGCCAAGTATTCCAGGATGTTAGCTATGTTTACCAGTGACACATTCTCTCCTTTTGCAGTACTCCAAATGAGATATCTTTTCCATTTTGCTGAATAATTTTTTCTTGTTGAGGGTCTGCGAGCCTCCAAGATAATGTCTTTAACCCTTTGAGATAAATCTGGGTTATTTGGTCTTATGCAATGTTCCAGGCAGCCAGCTGCAGTGTTTTCAGGTTTGGATGCAGGGTTTTGAAGTTGTTCTGTGTTAACAGCAAGGGAACTAGGGGCAGAGGCCATATTTGTTCCCGAGACATACTCCTCAGTAATGGGTACCAATGTTGCCTTGGCCAGTCTGGCACTATCAGGATGATCCTTGGACGGTCTTCTTTGATCTTCAACAGCACCTTGTGCATCAAAGGAAGAGGTGGGAATGCATATGCTGTCAGGTTTTTCCAACTGAAAAATAGGGAGTCCACTTTCCAAGCAAGTGGGTGGTACGTCCTTGTGCAGAATTTTTTCAGTTGGTGATTGTGTGGGGATGCAAATAAGTCTATTTCTGGTAGTCCCCATTTCCCTGTAATGGTTTTGAAGATGTCCGGATGCAGCATCCATTCGTGGGCATCCGTGGTAGTTCTGCTTAGGATGTCTGCTAGTATATTTTCTTTTCCTGGCACAAAAATTGCTTGTAACTGAATGTTGAAGTTCAGTGCCACATTTCAGAGGTCCATTGCGATCCGGCATAGAGGGTATGAATGAGTGCCTCCCTGTTTGTTGATGTACCACATAACTGTGGTGTTGTCCGTCCTTATCAGCAGTTGACCCTGTCGAAGAAATGGTCTGAATACCTGAATTGCCAGTTTTACTGCCAGCATTTCCTTTTGATTTATATGTAGGTGCAGCTGGTCTTGAGTCCATAAGCCTTGTATGCACTTGTCCATCATGTGTGCCCCCCAACCGAGGTCTGAGGCGTCTGTTGTGATGGTCTGGCTTGGTTGAGTGCTGTGGAAGGGCAGTCCCTTGTTTGATTGACAGGCCTGAGCCCACCATTGGAATTCTTGCTTCAGGCATGGAATTATTGGAATTTGGGTTTCTAGGCTGTGCTTGTGCTGAGACCATAAATTCCTTAGGTACCACTGTAACTTTCTCATATGTAGTCTGGCATGTGGAATCAATATTATGCAGGATGCCATGTAACCGAGAGCTTGCAGGACTTTTCTTGCTGTTCGCTGGTTCTACAGTGCCATGAAGTAAAAAGGGAGTTGCTCCTGTTTTTCTACTGTCAGGAATGCCATTTGTTTTGATGTGTCCAGATCTGCACCCAAGAAGGTTATCCTCTGGGATGGTATTAGCCTTGACTTTTTTATATTGACTGTGTATCCCAGGGCTTGTAGTAGATGAATGACCCTTTGCAAATCTTTTGTTAATTTGTTTTTGTTGTCCGCTTGTAACAGGCAGTCGTCCAGGTAAGGGTAAATTTGAATTCCCTGAAGTCTGCAATGAGCAATTACTGATGCCAGGCATTTCGTGAATACTCTGGGCGCAGTAGATAAGCCAAAGGGCAATGCTGAGAATTGATAATGCTCTGATCCTGCAAGAAATCTGAGGTATCTTCTGCAATTTGGTCGTATGGGGACGTGCAGGTATGCCTCCTTGAGATCTAGAGTTACCAGCCAGGACTCCTTGCCCAGCATGGGAAGAAGCTGCTGTAGGGTCAGCATTTTGAATTTTGGAACAATGAGGTATGTGTTTAAAGCGGACAGGTCGAGAATAGGTCTCCATTGGTTTTCTTTTCTTGGTACCAGGAAGAGTCTGGAGTAAAATCCTTGCCCTTGTTCCATAGATGGTACCCTTTCTACAGCTCTCATCCTTAATAAGCGAGTTATTTGTTGTAGAGCTTCTGTCTTCTGATTTGGAGGTAGGTTTGACATTCCTCTCTTCCTTGGTAGAGTATGGAAGTGAAACCTGTAACCTTGGTTTATTGTCTGTAAAATCCATTTGTCTCCGGTGATGTAATGCCAGTTTACTGAAAATAAGGCTAGCTTCCCGCCTAAGGGTGCCTCTAGTTGTTCCCTGGTAGGCGGTGCCAGAGCCAAGTCACTGTGATTGTCCTGTGGAAGTGGTGGTGGCTGGATCTGCGGCTGTACCGCTGGTTGTTAGCCTGCCACTGACGTCCCCTGTAGGCACCTCTGGATTGACCCCTGCCTCTTGAGCGCCTATTCCTGCCTCTCGGAGCTCTGGAGGTGTCTGGAAAGGACCAATTCTTGGAAGGCCAGTTCCTGCTAAACCTTGGAGGCTGGACCTGCAAGAAATCCTTGACTGTATGGACTGATTTTGCTTTGTCTTCCACCTTCTTCAGCACCTGCTGTGCAGGGGAGCCAAACAAATTGAGCTTATCCATGGGAGCATCTAGGAGCTTTGATTTAACATGGTCTGGTAAGGACTGCTCTCTTAACCATGCATGTCTTCTGATCATTGTGCCAGTCATGGCTCATCTAAAGGAAGCCTCCAGTGCATCATAGCCGCATTTTAAGGAATGATTACTGACCTGCTGAATGTTATGTACCATTTCCTGTACAGATTTTTTGTCTAATGGTTCATCCGAGGACAGTTTTTTAGTTAACTGGTCTAACATAAATTCCTGAAACTGAATCATGTGGAATTGACAGTTCAAGGCCCTAGCTGAAAGAGTAGCAGAAGTGTAAACTTTTTTACCCCATCTCTCTAAGGCCCTAGATTCCCTTTCAGAGGGAGGGTTTTGGTAGAGGTAGCTGCTACAGCCTTGGGACCCTGGGAGATAGTTTCGGATCTGCAAAGGGCCTTATACAAATGATAATGTGTGTCCGGAACCCTGTAGTACCTATCGGGCTTAGCAGGGGCCGGAGGAAGAGAATCAGGAGCAGTACAAGCATCATTGAAAGCATCATCCACAACAGTAAGTACTGGAGGAATGGCTAAAGGCCTATGCTGTGGCAAATGCAAAAAGGTTCTAAGCCTTTTCCTAGAGTCTGAAAAATCCTGGCCCTGCCATTGAAATTGTTCCCTCATAGCATGCAAGGTTTCCCCAAAGAAAATTCCTCAGGCGGAGAGGCAGAAGGAATGGACTCTTCTGCATCAGAGTCCTCATAAGGAGAAAAAGGGCCCTCTGGAGGGTTTGAATTATCCGATTCATCAGAGGAGCCATCTGAAGAAACTGGCTCAGGGGGCTCTACTCTAGTCCTCTTCTCTGGAGGTGGGTGAGAGGCCCTGTCTGGATGTGGTTGGGATCCCCGGATCAAGGAAATGAGATCCTCTGCTAGACTAAGCATTTGTGAACTAGAGCTGGGCCTGTGAGAGGAGGTCTTAGCAGGCACAGATTTGGTAGTTTTTGCTGCTTTAGCCCTGGCAAAGGCCTTAATCGACATGGATGCAGGAGGCCTAGCAGCTCCACGTGCAGGGGTAGAAATATCCAAGGGATAGTATCAGATAAATCCTGTGAACCTGCAAGAGCAGGTGGGATTTCAGTAGCAGATTCAGCCAAGCTGGATGAGGCCTCGGTAAGTGGCAAGCTGGCCGAAGGAAGAACCTTGGACTCTGTTTCAGCCGAAACCGAGACACTCGGTGAAGCTTAACCGCTGTTTCGGCGAAACCGCGGACCGCGAGTGTCGGTCCTTTTCCTTGCGTTTTTGGAAATTTGCGTAGTCGGAGTATCCGACGGCATAATGTAAGCAAAAGCGAGCCGAAAACTCTTCAGCAATTCCGACCGACGCCTAAGCGTCCGTCGGTTGAAAGAAGCACAGGCTAGACAAGCTGCTACGTCGTGGTCTGGGCCTAAGCAAGGTAAGCAGTAAGAGTGGAAATCTTTATGAGGTATTTGTTTCCCACAAGTTAAACAGTTATTCACTTTTTCTGACATCGGCTGAGGCAAGAAAGAGTCCCCAACGGGGTACTTAGCTTTTTAGAAGTCTTCGGTACTTGTAGTAGTAATCTCTGGTTCTGACCGACCGGCACTTGCAAACAGCTTCTGCTTAGGGCGCCACGCGGCAAGAAAGACTGAGGAAAATGGCGTTGGCTGATGCCTTTATACCCGAAGAACTGCCGCTATGACGTCGGGTGAAGTGCGACACCAGCCGAGGCCAGACCCAGACTTTGGAATCCGGCCGACCGAAGGGCTGACTGACGACAGGACAACCCATTTGTAAGGACTGCAGATGCATCCTTGAAGGACATCTAGAGTAGAAGCTTGGCCCGATAAAAAGGGGACCGAGGGGATAGAAAAACAGACCCAAAATGGACTATATAAGGGCGGGTTACTCTGAAAGGGTAAAGGGGAATTAACGTACACTAACCCTGAAAATAAAAAGGAAAACTCTTACCAGAAAACTGCTTTTTGAAAAACTTTTACCAGAGAGCCAACAAAAATGCAACCTCGCAGCTAAGCGGCAAACAAGATCTGGGTAGTTAGCGCCTAGCATTGTGGGATACAGGGTTACCTCGAGCCGGTAAAAATAGCTCTCGAGCTTTGGTATAAGCAGAGTCAGAGCCGAGGATCTGCTCTGAACTCATCCAGCAAGAATGAAGGCGAGATTGACAACTTAACATTACATATTTCCAGGAGTCGGTGACATTTGAACTAATGGATCCTGAGCCACAGGATCTGGGAGTGTGAACGGATCTAGGGGCACTGCAGATGAGGCATGGAGTCATCAAGGCACCTAGATGGGGGTAGAATGTGCTAATCTGACAATCTTCAGACAATAGACTAGCTACAATCACCATCTCCAACTGGGTTTTAAGAAATATCTTTAACAAATGGTCCAAGTTGACAGTGAAGGCACTTCTAAAGAATTTAAATGACTTGGTACACAATGTGGAGGTTGGACTCGAAACTGGCTTCTCCAGTCTCTTGGAAGAATCTTGTACTATGGAAGACATAGGTTCCTGATCTGTAGCTGGAGTGTGTAAGTCAGTGCACAGGCTCAATATTCCTCAATTCTCGAGTTATTTGGCATTAAAGACGAACCCAAGGGCTCTGCTGGTAATTCCTCTACTCTAATTTCTTGTAGTGGGATGGTTTATCTGCAGACCCTTTTGATTTGGAAGTCTCCAGATTGGGAAGAAGAGACCCTTAAGGATCAACTTGTCCCTCCTGTTTGACAGGGGGTCTAGGCCCAAAGGCAACACAAACTGCACAGGAGGCATCCAAATGCACTGCCCTGCTTTACTGGCAGACTTTCTTTTTGCTTTGGAAGTCTCCAGATCCGGAAGAAGAGACCCTTAAGTATCAACTTGTTCCTCCTGTCAGACAGGGCTCTAGGCCCAAAGGCAGCACAAATTGCATGGGGGCCATCCAGATGCAGCACCCCTGAAAAGACCATACGCAAAATCATGGGGGCTTTTGAGGATAATTTTGTGCTCTCATTTCAAACACTTCTGTTTTTTTCCTCATTAGCCTGTGTTTAGTGTTGGGTTTGTATGTACTATGGATTTGAAAGCTTGAAGTTTAAAGAAGTACGGACAGTGAAAGAGTTTAAAATCCTAACAGCAATAACTATAAGCTAAAAAAAGAAGTTATGTACTCACCTTAATGTTCCATGTGTGTTGTCCATCTCGCCTTCATTCTTACTAGGTTGGGGTTCGGAGCCAATCCTTGGATCTGACTCTGCCTTGCACACAAGTTTGAGGTTTTCCACTAGCTCATGGCTACACCTTAACCCATCATGCACTAAGAGAGCTCTCCAGATCTTGTTTGCAGATAGAAACAGAATACTAAATAAGAGTCGCTTAATACCTTATAGAGCAATCAAGAAGGTCAGAGATCACAGATGGCCAATTGTATCAACTCGGTCTTCCAGGAGCAAAGGGCTGAGGGAAGGAGGGTGGGATGCAAGAATGAAGGTGAGATTGACAACACACATGGAACGTTATGGTGAGTACATAACTTCTTTATGTGATATCCTATCTCACCCTTCATTCTTACTAGGTTAGGACAGTGTCCCTAGCACCATCTTTCTTAGGTGGCTCAAGGGAGAATATTCTCCAGAAATGTGGAACCAAAGAAGGCCCTGTTCCTGGAGGTCAAACATACTTTGTAATGAGTGATAAAAGTATGTGGCCTTGCCTATGTTACTGCAGCACAAATGGTATCAACAGGCAGTCTAGCCCGAAAGGCGCAAGAGGTTGCAATGGCTATTGTAGAATGACCTTTTACGTTATGGGAAAAATCTTTGTTTTGAGATTTGCAAACAAAGGTTATGCAATCTGAGAACCATTCTGAAAGTGTCACTTTAGAAACTGGACCACCTTTCTTTGAGTCTAAAAAGGATACAGTTGGTTAGATTTTCTGAAGTCTTTTGTTCTATGCACATAAAAGCGCAACTGTCTATGTACATCAAGTTGGTGCAACATATATTCTGCCTTATTCTCAGAGAAAAAAACTGGTAGTTCTATGGATTGGTTCAAATTAGATTCTGAACATACTTTGGGTAAAAGGAAGGGTTTGTTCGTAAGGATACTCTGTCTCTAAGGAAAAGTATGTAAAGGGGCTTTACTGACAATGCTTGCAGCTCTGACATCCTTCTAGCAGAAGTAATAGCTATCAAAAGAATACTCTACCAAGTCAAATATTTGAGATTGCAGGATGATACTGGCTCAAATGGGAGAGAAATCAAATGGGATAAGATAAAATTCAAGTCCCATGGTGCTGGAGGCTCTTTAATAGGTGATCATAATAAAAAATTACCTTTAAGAAAGGCTTTGAATAGTCTGTGGGACATCACATTGAGGCATGATTCACCTAAATGGAAATTAGACATCGCTGCTAACTGAATTTATAGTAGCTGCGGCTGCACCTTCAATGAATAGTTTTGCTAAGAATTCTAGAATGGAATCTTCTGGGGAAAAAAAAGGAATCAATGTGATTATTTGAAGCCAATAAAGAAAATCTTTTCCATTTGCTTCTATACATCTTTTTCACTGAAGCCTTACGAGACAAAATCAGGGTATGTTTTACTGAAGGAGAAAGGTTAGGAAGCATGGCTATGGTTGGAATCGGAGCAGCCAAGCTGTCAACTTGAGGGTTTGAAGGGATGGATGGAGTACCTCTGATGCATGAGTCAAGAGGTCCAGAATCCAATGCTCCTCCTGTAGAGGAGGCCACAGGAAGGAGAACAAGATTTGACGAGGCCAGTACAGGGTGATAAGCATCAAGTTCCTTCCCAAGTAACTGGCTTTCTGAAGAACTTTGGGCATCCGGAAAGGGAGGAAAGGCGTAGAGGAGACCTGAAGGCCAATCGTGGACAACTGCATGCCTTGGTGACTTCCCCAGAGGGGGATCCTTGCAAAGTGCCTGCTGCATTTGGTTTCATGAATGTGGCAAAAAGGTCGCAGCATGGCTGGGCTGGCCCCATTTGCGGAAAATCTTTTCCGCCACCTCCTGTTTTAGGGACCAATCCATGAGGCATCAGACTAGATCTGCTGAATCTGTCTGCAATCATGTTGGATTTTCCTGGGATGTGCGTTGCTATCAAATAGAGTTGGGAGGAGATTGCCCAGTGTCATACTTTCAGGGCCTTTCGACAAAGGAGGTAAGATCTGGTTCCCCCTTGTTTGTGTATGTACCACACAACTGACATGTTTGTCTGTCTGTATCACAATAGTCCCCAGTGGAAGAGAGTCCTGGAATGCTTGCAATGCAAAAAAACTCCTGTCACCACTAGGACATTGATGTGCAAATGGGCCTCGTGATCCTGCCAAGTGCCTTGGACTGTCTTTCCCAGATAATGCCCCCCCCCCCAAATCTGGGAAGCGTCCGTGGTAACTGTGGCTAATGGTTGGGGAATACAAAGGGTCGACCTAACGTCACACGAGTGGAGTACAGCCACCAACGAAGATCTTTTTTGAAAGATTCTCTTAGCAATATCTTGTGGGACATGAGTAGAAAGCAGGCAATGAAGAATTCTCATGTGTAAACTTGCAAAGGGGATCAAGGTTATTGCTGCTGTCCCCAAGACTCTTACAACTGTCCTTGCTTGTACTTTTTTCTTGGGAAGGAGATTCAAGACCTAACGTTGAAGAACTTGAACCCTTTCTGAACGAAGTTTGACCATCACTTTTGTTGTATTTAGTTCTGCTCCTATAAAACAATACGCTGAGAAGGCAGCAAGGCAGACTTTTCGTAGTTTATTGTGAGAGCTAGGTGAGAGCAGAGCTGCAAGGCGGTGTCTCTCGCTTTTTTAGTAGATGCTCGGTGGTGGCGGTTAAGAGCCAGTCGTCTAGGTATGGAAATACTTGGAATTCTAGGCTTCTCAAGTGAGCTGCGACTACTGTCATACACTTGGTGAACATTCTGGGGGCTGTAGTGAGGCCAAAAGGCAGAGCCCAAAACTGGTAGTGGCTGCCTCCCAGCCAGAGCGCAAGTGTCTCCTGGATCACCTGTCCATTTTTATGTGGCAGGACGCATCCTGGAGGTCTATCAAGCACATCCAATTTTCTTTTCTCAAAAATGGGAGTATTGACTGCAATGTCACTGTACAAAAATAGAAGTTATGTTCTTACCATAACGTTCCATGTTAGTTGTCTTCTTCTCGCCTTCTTCTTGCTGGATGGGTTCGGAGCCGACCTCAGCTCCGACTCGGCCACTCTAAAAGCTCGAGAGTTGGTTCCACCGGCTCGAGGCTCCCCTTATATCCCACAATGCTAGGCGTGAGTTACCTCAGATCTCGTTTGTAAGCTAGGCCCAGCTTATAATAGTAATAGAATAACTATAAACAAAGTCCACCTCTATAAACCAGGGAGAAGAGAAGGGTGACCTACATCCTGATCCAGGAAAATATGCACAGCAGCATTATACCTAAAGTAAAGAGGTGGTAGAAAGAGAGGTCACAATCAAACTCCTCTAGGTCTGTCCAGGCCAGGGGGAAGGAGGGTGGGGCCTTAAGAAGAAGGCGAGAAGAAGACAACTAACATGGAACGTTATGGTAAGAACATAACTTCTATATGTTAAGTTGTCTATCTCGCCTTCATTCTTGCTGGATGGGACCGCCCCTAGCACCTTGTCCCGGTGGCCTAACGGAACAGACTCTTGAGAACAGTGGAACCAAAGTTAGCTCTATGCCTAGAAGCTAAATCCAACTTATAATGAGAAATGAAAGTGTGAGGAGTAGCCCAAGTAGCCGCTGCACAAATGGTGTCAATAGGCAGTCTGTCTTGGAAGGCTATAGAAGTAGCCAAAGCTCTGGTAGAATGGGCTTTAGGTTTGTTAGGCAGCTTTTGGTGTCTAATTTCATAAACAAGGGAAATCAGAGATGTTAGCCATCTGGATAATGATACCTTTGAAACTGAAAGTCCCTTTCTGCCTTCTGCATAAGAGACAAACAGCTGGTCAGATTTTCTGAATTGTTTGGTTCTATCCAAATAGTACCTTAACTGACGATGAACATCTAGCCAATGCAATTTTGTTCAGACCTGTTAGAATATTCTGGAAAAAACACAGGGAGGTCAATGCTTTGATTTAGGTTAGACGCCGAGGCTATCTTAGGTAAAAAAGACGGGTTGGTTCAGAAGATACCCTGTCCTTATGGAACAACAGATAAGGAGGTCGACAGCTGAGTGCATGAAGTTCTGAAACTCTTCTAGCTGAAGTAATAGCTACCAGAAAGAGAGTCTTCCATGATAGCAATTTTAAAGAACAGGAGGCTGCAGGTTCGAAAGGAGAGAGAATCAAAGAACTGAGAACTAAATTTAGGTCCCAAGGAGGAGGAGGATTTCTTATCGGAGGTCTGAGTAGAAAAACTCCTTCAAAAAGGCTTTGCAAAGCTTGTGGGACATGATGGCAGACTCTGAAATGCCCACATGAAAGTTAGAAATAGCTGCCAATTGAACTTTAAGAGTAGAAGGAGATGAACCTGCATGGAAGAGTTCAGCTAGAAAATCAAGGACCATTTGGATGGAAGCAGTGAAAGGATCTATGTCCCTTCCTTGAGCCCAATAGGAAACGCTTTCCACTTACTCAAATAAATCTTTCCAGTGGAAGATTTATGGGAAGCTACCAAAATATCTCGGACAGAGTGAGATATTTGAGGAAGCCTGGCTAAGGTTGGAATTGGAGGAACCAAGCAGTGAGGTTCAGAGAGGAAGGGCGATGAAACTGACCCGACTGATGGATCAAAATATCTGGAACTAGGTCCAGATGCCAAGGTCGCTCAACAGAAATTGATGTAGAAAGGGGAACCAAACCTGTCGAGGCCAGTAAGGAGCAATGAGGATCAACGAGGCCTTCTGAGCGATAGCTTTCTGTATCACTTGAGAGATTAGTGGGAAGGAGGAAATGCATACAGAAGTCCCCGGGCCAAACTTGGACTAGAGCCTGCTGGGCTGACCTGGTAGAGGGAATAGGGTGAAATAATCTCTGCACTTGCTGTTTTGGGGAGTAGCAAAAGATCGCAGCAAGGCTGACCCCACTTGAGAAAAATTTCTCTCACAACAGAGTCTTTCAGAGACCACTCGTGAGGCATGAGGATAGCTCTGCTCAACTTGTCCGATTTGATTGGACTTCCGGGATGTGCGTTGCCATCAGAAACCGCTGAGAAGAAATCGCCCATTGCCACAGTCTGAGTGCTTCTCGACACAGGGGTAGGATCTGGTTCCGCCTTGTTTGTTGATATACCACACTACAGACATATTGTCCATCTGGATTGCTATCGCTCCCAAGGGAAGAGAGTCTTGAAGGGCTTGCAACGCTAAAAGCACTGCTCTCATCTCTAGAACATTTATGTGCAAGTGGCATTCGTGGTGGTTGCCATGTGCCCTGGACAGTTCTGCCCTGATAATGCCCCCACCCGATCAGGGAGGCGTCCGTTGTCAGAGTAGCAACCGGAGGGGACAAAGGGTCTTCCCAATAAGAGCTGAGGGGAAGACATCCACCACAGAAGATGATTCCTGCATGTCTGCGTAATCATAATGGTGTGGGACATCGGAAGTTGCTGGTATGACCATTGTGAAGAGCATCCATTGAAGGATTCTCATGTGGAACCTGGCTAATGGAAGCAGAGGTATGGCAGCCGCCATAATCCCCAACACTTTCAGAACTAACCTGGCTTTGACTCTGTTGCTGCTGAAGAGGAGTGAGACCAGTTTGTGTATGTCTGTTATTCTCTGATGTGTTAGTCTCGCAGACATGTTGACTGTGTCTAGATTTGCGCCTATGAAGGTAATAGTACGACAAGGCGACAAAACAGACTTTTCGCAATTTATTGAAATGCCTAACTTTTGACAAATGCGAAAGGTGTAGTCCCTGGCCATTAGAAGAAGATGCTTGGTGGGAGCTGTGAGGAGCCAGTCGTCCAAATATGGAAACACCTGGAATCCTTGACGTCTCAGGTGAGAAGCTACCACTGCCATGCATTTGGTAAACACCCGGGGGGCAGTGGTGAGACCAAAGGGCAGGGCCCTGAATTGAAAATGACTGGTTCCCAGCCTGAAGCGGAGGAATCTTCTGGAGCGTCCTGTTCATTTTATGTGATAGTACGCATCCTGAAGGTCTATAGAGCACATCCAGTTTCCTTTCCCAAAGGGAAGGATGGACTGCAGCGTGACCATCCGAAATCTTGTTTTCTTGACTGACTTGTTCAAGATACTGAGATCCAAAATTGGTCTCCAGTCCCGTTTTCTTTGGAACTAAAAAGAACCTGGAGTAGATTCCGGATCCTTGCTGGTCTGCTGGAACTGGCTGAATTGCTCTTTTTGCAAGCAGCTTTGAAATTTCCAAAGCTGCAAGATCCCTTTGAGCGGGTGGAACATCTGGAAGGGATTTTTTTGATTGGTTTGGAATGTGAACGAAGGGAATGGAATAGCCTTCGGAAATGGACTGTACCCATTTGTCTTGAGTCAGGGATAGCCAGGCTTCTGGGTACAGTGACAATCTTCCCCCGACTGCCTCGGAAGGTGGGCAGTCGGGCAACACCTCAGGGATGCTGAAAAGGCTTATCAGAGAAGACTTCCCGATTGCCCTGGTTCTGCGGACCCCCCCTGCCTCTAGGGCGACGTCTACCATTGTTGTTCCCCCCTCTGCCTCTGGCGGGGAACCGACTTTGTCCAGGCGAAGTCCCTTGAGATTGTTTACGGAACCACATTTTCCCACTTTTCTGGCCTTTGGGGTAAGGCCTAGAAGGAGTAGAAAAACGGACTCCGACGGCAGAAAGAGTCTTGCCATCTGTCTCGCACCTAGTCAAGGTTTCTTTCACTTGAGGACCAAAAAGAGATGATCCATCAAACGTGGAATTAGTGAAAGACGTTTTAAAGGGGTCCGCAAAGTTGCATAGCCGCATCCAGGCATGCCTGCGTAAGGCCACACCTGTCCCTGCGGCCCTGCTCGCTCCATCAGCCGCATAAGAAAGGAGGCGCATGGAGGAGTTAGCTATGGAGTTCAGGGTAGCCAGCTGAGTGTTCATCTTGTCTTGAAAACCCGCAGCCGTAGGATCCTTCAACATGTCACTCGCTTCTTTGATCAAGTCTCTTTGAAGACGAGTAAAATGGCATAGGTAGTTCAGCGAACGTATAGCAAAGGTCGCTGACGAGAACATCCGCTTCCCGTACCTGTCCATAGACCTAGATTCTTTGTTAGGGGGATGAACAGGCACTGAAGGATCAGCTAGTTCCTTCTTGGTGCAGCAGCTACCACCATAGCATCCACAGAAACACCTTTTGTGAGAAATTGCTTGTCAGTTGGTGCTGTTATAAATTTGGAGGGTCTCCTGGGGGTAGGGTCCACTGAATCAGGAGCCGTCCAGGCCTTCTTTGCAACCACCTGCATGAGGGGATCAAAGGGGGGGGACACCCAGGACGTGGAAGGACGAGAGCCAAATGCCTCAAGATACACAGATTCATCCTTCGAAGGGTTAAGGGCTGGCCAATTTCCCCTCTGTTTCAGGATCTCTAGAATGTCTGCGAAAGAGACATCTTCAGAAGGGGAACGTGGAACCCTCGAATCCTCTAAATCTGTGTCAGAGGTGACAGACTCAGGTGAGTCTATGTGCTTCCTCTTACACTTTCTCTTCCTAGGGGGCTCCCCTGCCAATTCAGGAGAGGCCTCGGAAGAGGATGAGATCCCCACAGGGGATTCTTGAGGAGCTTGCTCTCTGCGGTCTGGGATGAGGGAGTGAGTCGACATAACCAAAGGCACCGAAGAGGGAGGGGCGGACGGAGCCGACTGTGGAGTCGAACAAGGTTCCAACACACTCCGCATGACCTCGAATGCACCCCTGTCAGGCAGAGCTAGAGGTCCCCGCCCGCTCCGAAGCTGAGAACCTCCTCGGCACCGACAGAGATGGCTCCGAGGCCGATGTCAGAGCCGAACTCACCAGCGCGAAGCACCGAGAGGGAGAGGGGGTCGGACAAGAGTCCGATGCCACTCACCCTCGAGCCGACGAGGGAAGCCCGGCCGAGATTCTTCAAAAGAAATCGGAGCCGGACGGAGCCGAAGACAAATGTATCGGCTCGACGCTACCACAGTCTCGGTTCCGAGGCGCCCGGCTCGAGCTCAAAGGAGTCGGAGGAGGAATATTTATTGGAACAAGTTGAGGCATCGACTGATGAGTCGGACTCTGGAGCATTTGGGCCAGTGCCTCGGACTTCAAAAGTCTACTCACTACCCTCTGCAGGTCGTGATCCGAGAGCCTCGACGACCTGGAGGAGTGAGATCTATGGCTCCGTTCAGACAGCAGGGGAGACGCTGGAGCCGAATGAACAGAGCCAAGGGACGGTGACCTCGATCTCTTTCTAGATGTCGGCTCCAATGGTCTGATCGGAGCCGAGCCAGGAATCTCTAATGCCTCGGCTCCGGCCGGAGCCGAGGAAACCACGGATACTGCAGTCAAAGACTCATCGGCTCCAGCCGGAGCCGATGAAGCAGTAGGCTTCGAAGCCTTAGGCCTCGACTCTGAAGCTGGAGCCGAGGTCTTAGAAGCCTTAGAAGGTTTCCCCGATGACACAGAAAGGGAACCTTCAGGCTTAATTAAACCCCTCAAAATGAGTTTATTTTTTCTCCTGCAGGACTCTAGGGCTGAAGCCATGGCATACAGCACAAGAGTCCTGCAGGTGTAAAGGTCCCAGGCAATACACACAAGAAGTGTGACCGTCTGTCAGAGACATTTTCTGACAGCACGAGTCACACTTCTTGAAGCCTGAGACCTTTGTATCCTTGGACATATTCAAGGAACCGAAGTGTAATCACACACAGAAAAACACACACACACAGATTACACTGATAGGGTTCAAAGGGAATTATTTAAACTAAAGGTAAGTTAAATAAAACTCCCTAATTAACACATACACACCCTAAGGATAGGGAAGGAAGGGCCCGAAGGCCTTGGGAAAGAACTATAAGTTCTTTAGAAAAAAAGGGGGCTGGATAAAAGGTAGAAGGGATAATAAGTCCACTACACTAAGGGGAAAGAAAAATACACTAAGCTAGCCTAAGTCTAAAGAATTTAAACTAGTCTAACTTTCACTAACCTGGAGCCGGTAGAAAACACACCTCGATCGCTGTAGCGGCAAACGAGATCTGAGGTAACTCACGCCTAGCATTGTGGGATATAAGGGGAGCCTCGAGCCGGTGGAACCAACTCTTGAGCTTTTAGAGTGGCCGAGTCGGAGCCGAGGTCGGCTCCGAACCCATCCAGCAAGAATGAAGGCGAGATAGACAACTTAACATCTTTGATTTCCTTACAGATTTTTTAGGTTGCTGAGATCCAGAATTGGTCTTCAGTCCCTGTTTTCTATGGAACTAAAAAGAAAGTACAGTTGTGTACACTTACCATAAATGTAGATGTTTGAGTGTATTCACTGTTGCAGTCATCACACTTGGGTTATCTGCCTGCAGGTAGCCCACAGTTGGCCCGAATACTAGTCTTGGGATTTCTGCGTTGGATGCTGTTGCCTCATGCATGAAGTCAGGTCGTCAGGGGGTATAAAACATGTAGCAGACGCCATTACATCAGTTTTTCTTGTCCCACATGTCAGGAGCCACCAAAATAGGAAGCAATCAAATGATATGGAACACCTCCAGTAAAACGTAAATACCACTTCCATAAGATATGGCCAGAAAAGAGGATAGGTAGAAAGTACAGAAAGACAGGGGGCTGGAGGGAGGGTAAAGTACAGTTGTGTACACTTACCATAAATGTAGATGTTCGAGTGTATTCACTGTTGCAGTCATTACATTTGGGTAATCTACTGGCAGGTTGCCGTCAGTCGGCCTGATTAACGAAGTCCTGAGTCCTGCGTCGGTTGCTGTCCCTTCTTCCATGACGTCAGGTCATCAGGGGTGTAAAACATGCAGCCGATGCCTTTACATCAGTTTTTCTTGCTCCAGATGTCAGGTGCCCCCCCAAATGGGGAGCTAAATATATAAATATATGTAGACTGAAAAACACAAAACATATACCTCCAAACAAAAGCAAATACACCAAAAAGGCTTTTAAAGATAGTAACAGAAATGAGAGGTACAGTTAGAGAAAAAACAGGGGGCTGGAGGGAGGGTAACCAGGACTGCAACAGTGAATACACTCGAACATCTACAATTATAGTAAGTGTACACAACTGTACTATGTTCTTCGTGTTTCACTGTTGCAGTCATTACATCTGGGTAGAATCCCAAAGCTATGGTTGGGAGGATGGATTTATACAGCAGTAGGAGCAGCTATAAGGCCCTGCAGGACAGAAGTGGCAAAGCCTGCTCTGGATTTAGAGAAGAGAGGTAAATGGCAATGTTTGGTGAATATATGAACTGAGCTCCAGGTAGCAGCTTCTAGAATGTCTCTGGTAGGAACCCCTCTAAGAAAGGCTGCAGAAGTAGATGCAGCCCTGGTGGAATGAGATCTGATCCCCTTGAGGACAGGTTTACCATGGTGCATGTAGAAGAAACGAATACAACTTTTTGAAATAGTCTGCTTTGAAATAGCCTTTCCCTCTGCCCTTGCAGCAAATGCCACAAGTAATTGTTCAGATTTTCTTAGAGATTTTGTCCTGTTTAAGTAGAATCTTAGTTGTCTGTGTACATCCAATGAATGCAGAATCCGCTCACCCTTGTTCTGTGGATTTGGGAAGAAATTTGGCAGATGAATGGTCTGATTAAGGGCCACACTAGATACCACTTTAGGCATAAAGGACGGACTGGTCCTGAGAGCCACCCTGTCTGGGTAAAAAATAAATAAAAGGCTCCACTGCCGTAACAGCCTGTAGTTCTGAAATCCTTCTAGCTGAAGTGACTGCTAAAAGAAAAGCTGTTTTCCAAGAGAGAAATTTTAGGTCTGCAGTAACAGCTGGCTCAAAAGGAGGTAGAGTGAGTTTTTCCAAAACAAAATTGAGGTCCCATGCAGGAGTTTGTTTTCTACTGGGAGGTCTTAAATTTTTAGCCCGTCTGAGGTACTGCTTTAGCAGAGGATGAGAAAGAGGGGAGGCTTTGTGTTGTAATGAGCTGAAATGGCAGAGGCATGGATTTTTATGGAAGAAAAAGATAGGCCCTTGTGAAGCATCTCAGTTTAATATTGTAGAATCTGAGTAATATTCGGCATTGCTGTGCTTATTTCCTTGTGCTTGGTTCCAGGCACAGAATCTTTTCCATTTGTCAGCATAAGATTTTCTAGTACAAGGCCTTCTAGCCTCCAAAATGAGATCCATCACACGTTTGCTGAGAGATGTAACTGGTGAAATTAGTTGATTAGCCATGCTGCACGATTCAGAGTATGGAGTTGTGTGCAGAATTTGATAGTTCTGCTGAGACAGTAGGTAAGGTGTCTAAGGCAGGTATCACGGAGGAAGGTGCGACATACTGCGTAGGAGCAGGTACCAGTGTTGGCAAGGCCAGTCTGGAGCAATCAGAATCATTTTTGTTTTTTTCCTGTTTGACTTTTATTAAGACCTTAGAGAGCAGAGGCAGAGGGGGAAAGGCATAGACTAATAGGTTTTTCCAGCTGAAGGATAGAGCATCCACTTTCCAAGCTTTTTTGTGATGAATTCTTGTCCAAATGATAGTTTTGGGGTGAGGCAAAAAGATCTACGTCTGGGCTCCCCCATTTGTGTGTCAATATGCTGAAGATTTGTGGATCCAGTTTCCATTCGTGTGGGTCCATAAGATTTCGGCTTAGTTCGTCTGCCAGAGTATTCTGCTTTCCAGGCAGGAATTGAGCTTGTAGATGTATTTGATAAGTCAAGGCCGTGTTCCACAATGCCATGGCTAGTCTGCAAAGGGGGTAGGAATGGGTACCCCCCTGCTTGTTTAAGTACCAAAGGACTGTCATGTTATCTGTCTTTATCAGTAGTTGTCCTGGATGAAGATAGTCCTTGAAGGCTGTCAGAGCATTCTGTACAGCTAGCATCTCTTTCTGGTTGATATGTAGGTGCATTTGATTTGGGCTCCATTGGCCCTGAATGCATCTCCCTGCCATATGCGCCCCCCAAGCATAATCTGATGCATCTGTAGTCAGGGTTTGGGCAGCAGGGGGTGGAATGAATGACAGTCCCTTGTTTTGGTGGCAGGCCTCTGCCAGAGCTCTAGCTGCAGGCAAGGAATGACAGAAATCATTGTTTCCAGGCTGTGACAATGTTGACTCCATAAACTTTTTAGGTACCATTGAAGATGTTCTTCGTGGTTCACTGTTACAGTCATTACTGTAGGGTTCTTCCTGCTGACAGCAGCCCTCGATCGGCCAGAGTCCCAAAGTTGGGTCCGACGTCGGCTGAAGTCAGTGCGCCGGGGGTATAAAGACCTCAGCCGACGCCATTTTCCCCAGTCTTTCTTGCCGTGCGGTGCCTGTTGCAAAGTAGTTCGCAAGTGCAGGTCGGCCGACTCCTGTTTATTTTTGGTGGCTTTTGAATTGAAGACTTCTTCTTTTGAGCCAAGTACCCCATTGGTGAAACCTTTTTTCTTGCTCCAGTCTGATGTCAGAAAAAGTTAATAACTGTATTTCTTGTGGGAAGCAAATACCTCATAAGGATTTTCACTCTTACTGTATACCTTGCTTAGGTCCTGACCACGACGTAGCTAATTGTAGGTTTTGTGCTAAGTTTAATCAATGCACTATTAGGCGTAGGTATGATTTTGCCTTCCATTATTTTGGAAGAAGATTTAATTACAATATGTCGTCGGATTCTTATCCGGCTACTGCAGTATATAAGAGGGGCAAGGATAAAGACAGGCCTCTGAGGTCCAAAGTGGACGACTTTATTCAACCAGAGCCAGTTGCCGGTTAGGCTGTCGTCAGTGAGGCGCTTTCGCAGCCCCTGTCGTCCGCCACTTTTAAACCAGTTGCCTGTACCGAGTCCCATGAGGAGCCGATGGGGCCTTCAGACTTTTCAGGGATTGCACCTCCTAATATTGCTCCCTCAGATGGGTCTGGAGCCGCTGTACAGGCACCGGCTTCTGAGGGAGTTTTTAGGCCTACACAGCTTCATGTACAGATGACTCCAGTTTTGCAGTCAAGGACAAAGGCAAAGACTAAGGCTCCGGCAAAGACAAAGCAGCATGCACAGGCACCTTCTGTTCAGGGTCCTAGACCTCAAAGGCAGATGCTTAGAATGGCTGAAGACCTGTTAACTATGATCAGGGGTTCTCATCCCCCTCCTGACAAGAGACCTAGGCTAGAGCCAGATTATGATTCCTCAGATCAAGTTTCAATTTCTTCTGCTTCTTCTTCTGAGCAGGATTATTCCTTCCCTCCTTATGAGGATTCTGATGCTGAAGAATCCCTTCCTTCGGCCTCTCCTCCTAAGGATTCTTCATTTGGGGAAACCTTGCATGACATGAGAGAGCATTTTCACTGGGAAGGGCAGGAATACTCTGAATCTAAGAAAAGGCTTAGGGATTTTCTTCTGCTTCCACAGCATAGACCCCCTGGCTATTCTCCCTGTATTGGACATTGTGGATGATGTTTTTACAGCGGCATCTCTCTCCTGATTCTTTTCCCCCTGCTCCTGTCAAACCGGATAGGTATTATAGGGTTCCAGATTCCCACAAATATCTTTTTAAGAATCCTTCAGCTGAGCCAGAAACTATTTCTCAGGGCCCTAAGGGTGTTAAAGCGGCCTCTGCTAAGAATCCTATTCCCTCTGACCGAGAGTCCAGAGCCTTGGAAAGATGGGGCAAAAAAGTTTATACTTCTGCTACATTGTCTATTAGAGCTTTGAATTGTCAATTTCATATGTTAAATTATCAACAATACCTTTTGTCTGTGTTAAAGCAAAAGACGTCTGCCGTTTCTGGTGGTGCAGACAATAAGGAATTACAGGATTTATTGCATGCTACTGAGCAGGTGGGTAAACATACCCTGCACTGTGGCTTTGATTCTTTGGAGGCTTCTTGCAGGGCTGCAGCAACTGGCGCAGTTATTAGAAGGCATGCTTGGTTAAAGGAGCAAAGTTTGCCGTAGCAGGTTAAAGCTAAGCTTTTAGATGCCCCCTTTGCAACACAGTGTTTTGTTTGGGGCCAAAGCGGAGGAAGTATTGAAGAAAATGGAAGACAAAGCCAAATCTATGCAGACGGTTAAAGATTTTCTACAGGTACAACCCCCTAGATTTAGCAGGAATTGGCCAGCTAAACCTTGGTCCTTTCTAAGCTCGGACAGACCTCAGAGGGGCAGATACAGATGTTCCAGAGGTAGGGGTCAGGCACAGCCCCCTTTCAGAAATAAGCAGTGGAGTGCCCCCTCTCCCAAGTGAGGGGAGGATAGGTCACAACCTTACAGGAAACAGTCATTATGACTCTCCATTACTAGCTCCAGGGGCTCCCCTCCTGGATGCGCCTTTGGGAGGAAAAATCTCTCTTTTTTTATCACAATTGGAGCCGCATAACCCAAGACAAATGGGTTCTGGACATAGTTTCAAGGGGTTACAGGTTTCCATACCTTGCCAAAATCAAACGGATGGCCAGATCTGCCAAAGCATCAATGGGCAGAGGCACAACGGCAAGTTCGGTCCCTCATGGATATGAGAGCCATAGGTTTAGTACCAGATTCAGAAATGGGGCAAGGATTTTATTCAAGACTTTTTTCCTGGTTCCCAGTAAGGAAAACGCATGGAGACCAATCCTGGACCTTTTCCTAGAAATTCC